>NC_141765.1:18704891-19016558 GCF_982258835.1 Parasteatoda tepidariorum
AATTCCCACCAACTTCATTAATTTTTAAATGTCGATGGGAAGCTATCTATGATCTGTGCCACCATTTTCTGAGAACTTCAGAAAATACAACAAATATCAATGAAGGGCTTTGTATGTATAATTATATTTACAGTGAAGGTTATTGCACTGTCAAGCAGAGATGCAAAGACTGTGGAACTATTTTCTCCAATGTGTTATGCATTCACTTAATTGATCATTTCATACCGAGTTTATTTCTATTTATTAAACTTAGAATTCAGTTATTTCTCACTTATACAAAATACAATATACAAAATAGCTTCCCATTGACATTTAAAAATTAAAGAAGTTTGCGAGAGGTATACTACCCATAGCCTTATAAAGAGTTAATATGACAACCAAAAATACAGTGGAAAGAAAGTTATTATAGTGTTTATTTCTTAATAGAATTTAATTTCGATTAAAAAATAAACACTATAATAACTCTTTTCTTTTTCACTGTAATTTTGGATGTCAAATTAACTCTTTATAAGACCATGGGTAGTATACTTCTCACAAACTTCATTAATTTTTAAATGTCAATAGGAAGCTATTTTTCCACCTATGATTTGTACTATTATCTTCTGATAACTGCAGAAAATACAAAAAATACCAATACAGAGCTTTGTTTGTATAAATGTGGTAACATTACAGGTTAGCGTGGAGTCAAGCCGAGAGGTCAACACTGTGGAACGATTTTCTCTAGTGTGTTATTCACTCAATTGATTATTCTTATCGAGCTTATTTCAATTTATAAACCCACAACATGAAAATCTGGCTATTTATAAACCAGGAATTCTTTACAATAAGTGAAATTTTAAAAATCCTACCCACATTTCCACTTATAAAAAATTATCTTAAAAATCAAACTAGTTTTAGGTAATACGATAAATTAATTTCTTTTTATAAATCATTCATAATCCTAAGAATATTTTAACATAATATTACTTGAAAAAAATGACCTATAAACAATAAACTTATAGGGAAAACATTGGCATTACAATGTCTACGCGATTTGCACTACTTCCTATTTTAAGAGCAAGACAATGGAATTCTGTTGCAAAAATATTATATTAATTGCACACAGGCTTCCAAGTAAATTTTTGGAAAGGAATGAAGTTTTTTTAAAAATTGTTTTAACAACATGATTACTTTTAAAATAGTTATATAAATTAAACACACAGCAAAGACATTGTGTAATGATTATATTCATACAAAAAAAATATTTTTTTTTTTTTTAAAATATTCACTTATAAGTTTTTATGTACAAGTCAATTCCATATAAATATTTCGCTGAGAAAAATATTTTAACTTTTTTTATATTTAAACTATTTACATAAGTAGCTTTTCATTTTATTTACCTAAAATTAAATAAAAATATTGTTTAACAAACCTTATCAATGAATTCCTTATCTGTTGCCTTCGGACCACTTCAAGAAAAGCAAAAAGATCAAGAAACTATAAATTAAAAGCCATTTATTCTTTCCTACGATCTGTTGCAATTATCTTTACACTTAAATTGTTGACATCTTAAAACCATTGAAACACGCAAAAACCATTCATATTCCCTCAGATTTGTTATTGAAAAATTTATTTAACAAAGTAGCTGTTGCATACGTTAATATTTCGTCGTAAATTTTTATAATTATTTTCGTATATTACGGATATTCAGCATTATATTTACTTTAAAAATAAGTAATAGCGAAAAACCAACAAGATTTTTGATTTGAGGCTTTCAAGTTTTAATAGAGAAATAAGTCTATTGAAAATTAGAATATTTCTGCCCTCTTTTACAATACTTTTCACAATTTGCAATATTAATGGACATTTCTCAAGAGATGGAAGCTTAACACAAATCCAAACTTCAAATTTTAAGAACAATTAAGATATAATTCACAGTCAATTTTTAGAGGAAATTTATTCCGTTTAATTATAGGAATTATCGCAAAAACTTCCTACAACTAGCTTCCAAAGAGGTCATTTTTTGACATTCATGCAACTGACTGCGACACCAAAAGACATTATATCGTCTTAAGATGTTTAAAAATAAAAGAAAGCGAACTGAGTTTCCATTTGGTGATTACTTGTTAATATTCTGAACAGATGCAGCACTAAATAAGTTATATTTTACTGTATAAAAGATTTTTTAGAAAAAGTAATTGTGTGTTTCGATGCATGTCTAAAATGCAAAAATTAAAACAATGCTGTAGTTTTTAAAGAAAATAGATTGAGCTAGTACTTTTAATTTTTCTATCCATCAAACATGTTTATCTTAAAATCAATTTTCAAATATTTTAACCCTTTCTCTGCTAGATTTTTTTTCGAATATCCACCTCCCCCCAAAATTATTATTGAAAATTAATGTATGTTCCATTCTAAATTCGAAAATCTGAAATATTTTTGCCAGCAAGCAGTTTTTTGCTCGACCTATTGGTGGTGAAATATATGATGTCTCGTGCACTGATCACCAGTTTTCTCTGCAATGCACTCGAGTTTTATCTTAGAAAAATACACTATGATAACATATTAATTAACTTTATTGCATTAAGGCAGCGTGTTCCAAACTGTGGGGCGCGCCCCCCTAGGGGGGCGCGAGACTGTTGCAGGGGGGGCACGCAGCTGATTCCAAAATATCATTTTCGAATACAAACCAAAAAAGTCGAACAGGTGTCAAAAAAATTAATCAGAAAAACGGTAATACGTAATCTACAATCCTCGCCGCGAATATCTCGGGTATAAATGCTAAAAAATCCATCCATACTCTTGCTGGAACGAAAACATCTTGCTTTCCCGTTTGGAGCCGAGCGCGAGGAAACACTAGACAAGCACTCGGATCATCCCGGGTATTCTCGGGGTTACTCCCGCCAAACTTCAGTAAACAGAAGCAGGCAGCAGGCCCCGACAAGGCTTATGAGCCAAGGCCGTCGTTAATTCGACGACGTTAGCGCTCATTACATCTGGTGTGGAACTATCATCAATTGCGCGCGACTGCGGGGTTTTTCAAACTCGGACGACGCGACTACACCTGGATGCGTGCGCCCAGACGAGAGCAGACACGCGGCATTTCGTTAAGAAACGTTGGTTAAACTCGACCGTTTCCACGCAGATTGTCTACAAACTCTACAAACTCGCTTTGGTACACTTCTAAATTAATATTGAGGTAAATTTCAAAACTGTTATAAAGTATTTTTATTTGATTTAAAATAATAACCCTTTTAGATGGATAAATACGTAACTGGGTTGAAAAGAAAATTGAATGAAGCAGAAGCAGACGGCAAAAGAAGAGGTAACGAAAATAGCGAAACATCTTCGCAAAATAGTAAACCTAATCGTAGAAAATATGATCCAATGTACTTATCATTTGGATTTACATGTAAAGTCATTAATGGCCAAGAACGACCAATGTGTTTGCTGTGTCTGAATACTTTGGCCTCAGACAGCATGAAACCAAATAAATTAAAACGGCATCTCGAAAACGTACATGCAGATCACGTTGGCAAGACAATAGAATTTTTCCGAAGAAAATTGGAGAATTTAAATAAACAAAAAGAAATGTTTTCAAAGACCATGTCTGTTACACAAAAAGCATTGCTTGCGTCTTATAAGGTTTCTTACAGAATTGCTAAATGCAAAAAACCCCATGTAATAGGAGAAACTTTAGTGCTACCTGCAGCTATTGACATGGTAGCTACGATGCTAGGTGAATCATATGCTGATCAACTTAAAATCATTCCACTTGCAGATAATACGGTGGGAAGACGAATATCCGATATATCTGAAGATCTTTGCGATCAATTAATAGAAAAAGTAAAACTATCTTCTTTCGCGTTGCAAGTAGATGAGGCTACAGATGTTCTTAAGGATGCACACTTGATTACATATGTAAGATATGTTGTGGAAACTGATGTTAGAGAAGACATGTTATTCTGTAAACCTATTGAAGGCAATACTACAGCAAGTGAAGTTTTTAATATGATTGATAAATTTTTCAATGAATATAACATTCTGTGGGAGAACTGTGTTGGACTATGCACAGATGGAGCTCCATCTATGGCAGGAAAAAACGCTGGTCTACAGTCACTAGTTCGAAAGGTGGCTCCTCGGGCAAGTTGGACGCATTGCATGATTCATCGACAATCACTTGTTTCAAGAGATATGGGTGAAGATTTACTAACAGTATTTCAAGTTATTATAAGAGTTGTAAATTTTATCAAAAATAGCCCATTAAGAGGAAGGCTTTTCGCAAAATTTTGTAATGACATGGGTTCAGAATATACATCACTTCTATATTATTGTGAGGCACGTTGGCTTTCTCGTTCCAAAGTACTTCAAAGGATGTTTGAGCTAAAAGAAGAGATCGCCATATTCCTTACTGATAGTAATAGAGATGAAGCAAACTTGTTTTATGACACGAAATTCCTTGTAAAACTTGCGTATTTAGTGGATATTTTTCAAAGACTCAGTACTTTAAATAAATCATTGCAAGGGCCTCAAATTCATGCTTTTGTCCAGAAAGACAAGGTTACTGCATTTATGAGAAAATTGGAACTGTGGATAATAAGTTTGAAAAATAATAACTTTGACATGTTTCCCACTTTTAAAATTACCTGTCTTGCAGATGAAATAGAAGAAAGTAAAGTTCTTATTAATAAACACTTGACCAGTTTAAGGGAGCAATTCTCGTTTTACTTTAAAGATCTTGACATGTCCAAATATGAATGGATTAGAAACCCGTTTGTGATTGAAAAAAATGATGATTTTGGCCTTACGACAGCAGAGCAGGAAATGATAATTGACTTATCTAGTGACAGCACATTAAAGCAGATGTTACAACACGAAAATATTGTCACGTTTTGGTTACGAGTAAAGGACGAGTTTCCTACTTCAACACATAAAGCTTTAGAAATTTTATTGCCCTTTGTAACATCTTACTTATGTGAAACTGGGTTTTCTGTTGTTGTTGTTGTTAATTTACGTCGCACTAGAGCTGCACAATGGGCTATTGGCGACGGTCTGGGAAACATCCCGGAGGATGATCCGAAGACATGCCATCACAATTTTGATCCTCTGCGGAGGGGATGGCACCCCCGCTTCAGTAGCCCGACGACCTGCGCGCGAAGTCGAGCACTTTACGGTAGCACAGTTTAACGAGGACCAATACCGCACACCCTCGGTCCCCACGCAGACTGATCCAAGTGGGCACCCACCCGCACACTGACCGTAGCCAGTGATGCTTGACTTCGGTGATCTGCTGGGAACCGTGTCTTAACGATCAGTCCACTGCGGGACCTGGGTTTTCTGCAGTAGCTGTCTTAAAGACAAAGTATCGATCTTGCTTAAAGATTGAAAAGGAACTGAGAACCGCGATATCTTCAATGATACCACGGTTTGACGAAATTTGTGCTGAAAAACAAGCTCACCCTTCACATTAAATTTGTATAATGTTGTATTAATGTTGAATTCTATTTTTTGTACTTTTGTAAGATTTGTTTTTATTACATTATATTATTATTTCTTAAAATAGATAATTATTTTTTATGTATTTTTATACATAATATTGTATATTATTTTGTAGCCCATTAAATAAATTACAATATCAGATGAGTGTTTATGAAATTGGATTGTTAGAAAAATTAAGGGGGGCACAACAAATTTTTTTCCAAAGAGGGGGGCGCAGGTACAAAAAGTTTGGAAAGCACTGCATTAAGGTGTTAAAGACAAATATCTGCTTAAAATAATTATTAAAATTAGGTTAAAAAATATTTTGGAAAATAATTTTCCAACCTTACACTACACCAACGGAAACACTAATGAAAACGAAATGACAGAAAGTACAAAATTATTTTGACTTCAATTCAAGTCGGGAAATCTCACATCGAAACTTGTGACGTAAGTGAAATTAGTTGCGTCATCTCTTAGCAATATTCAGAAATACAAAAATAATCGGGATTTAAAGAGACTTGTAAGTAGCAACAAATTCAATTTCAATGATGCAATTTTTCTCATCGTCGCACGGCATGCGACGCCCACCATACGGGCACAAAAACGCCGAACGTACAAGAAGAGACGCCGACAGAAAAAGTTCAAGATTCTTTTGATTGTGCATTTTTTTGTTTTGTTGAGACTCTATAAAATTTGCGCAATTTCAAATGTATATAGATTAATAAAGTTATATAATTGATTGATTCTAATTGATTGATTGATTGTAAGTTACATAAATTGAGTGTCCCAAATATGATTCGACGATTTAAAAAATTTTGAGAAATGGAAAGACATAAAAAAGTACGATTTGATGCGTTTTGCTTCGAAAATTACAAGTTATTTTCACGAAACTTCAATATCAGTTTAAAAAAATCATCAACGCATGCAGCAGGTAATTAGGAAAAACTATAAAACAATATTTTCTGAAAACTAAAAAGTACTAAACGTAGAAATAATGTTATGCTGTGTGAAGACAAAACTAACAGAGACTCCTACAAATATTTCAGTTATAATGATCAAATATGCAGCAGAAAAGATTGTTTTTATTGATTTTTCAGTTATCTACGCCATCTTTTGACGAACTTCGTAACTAATTTTGAAGCTCTTTAATGAGAAATTCTAGTTACCTAACGCAGAACGCAGGCAGCCGTACATTACTAACTTCTTCCAGGCTGTTTTTCGAAGTCTCCGTCGTAATATGATAGGATGCGTTTTTGCGAATAATATGCTAATTTTGTAACTGTTATGAGTTTGCAACTGTTACTCATGACTGTTAGGTCAAGTTTATTCTATCTAAAGCCAGTGCTGTCTACGCTTACTTTGAAAATTGCATAAAACATCAATATGAAGAAAAGTCACAGTTCTGTGAAAATGAAAAACGTTTGTGGTCTAATTTTTTAATATTTCAAAAGTTACTCTAATGTTGCATAACCTGGGCTCATAGAAATTTTCTAAAATTTAGAATAAGGTAGTGATTTTGATAATTTTCATCTAGGTGGAAAAATATAGCAAAATTGGCGATTTTTTAAAAAAATGTTTAATAGCTTTTAAAATATTTAAGTTATTTGCCTGTTCTAAGGCCCAGATGATTCTTCATGGCAAGATTATATATATATCATATATATATAGTTTCAAATCGTCGCATTGCTTCAAGTTAATGCATTGCGTCGCATTGCATTGGTCTTAAACTATGGCTTTTTTATTTTCTTTGGCAACAGAGCTTCGATGTTGAAAATTCATTTTTACGAATTTTTAAATTATTTTTTACTTTAGGTGAATTTTTTTTAAAATTTTTTTACTATTGAATTATCAAATTTTTTTTTTAAAAACAAAAATAGACTATTTCAGGGATTAATAATGACACACAAAAAAAGAAAGAATTCTGATAGAAAGTAAATAAATAAAAACAAACTAAAACCTATTGTCAGAAGTATAGTAGAGGTAGTGCGTTTGATGCGCGTAAATAAACTCGAAATGGAGGATTTGAAATAAATGCTAACTAATAAAATATTGATAGAATAAAACAATTTAAAAATAAACTAGAGTTATCTTTAGTTTTCAAAGAAGGCGCAGAAATCTCAAATCAAAGGAAAAATGAGATTTATATTCCGCTTAAAAATTAAATTTTCTCCCTTCAAAGTTTAAGAAACATTCGTTTAAAACACAGTCGAACTTCTATTTAACAAGCTTCCATTTTGGGAATTTCACTATTTTGAGATTTTTTTCGAGGTACCAAGAATATTTTGGAAATTTCTTCGTAAAATTACTTCCGAATAGTGAAGTGAATTTTCTATTTAACGAACTTTTCTTTGAGCTCCACTTTCCCTATTTCCCAAACTATTTCAGAACATTCCAAACTTGTTAACGCATTTTATGAGGAAAATGACCTTGAATTGATTTTCAAAACCACTTAACTTTTAGTGAAGGCAGTAAAATCCCCTTCCCTTTTTGTTTGCATTTCAAACGAAAAATTAACGAATTTTATCAGTACCATTTGAACTTAAGAACGCATGTGGTAGTGTATGTTTAAAATTACTTTTATAATAAACGCAGCCATAATTATATGCATAAATTTAGCTTTTTTCAGTTGAAAATACACGTAGCATTATAGTGTAACACTGGATAATGTTTTGCCATATTCTTGCTTTCTATGCAAATTTCTTTTATGATTAAGATTTATTCAATAAATAGTAGATGCTAGTTTACAAGATAAAGGTGCATCAATTGCTATTTTAATTATGCCTAGTGTTTATGAATTTAAAACATGTTTTGTGTTATTTAAATATTTCAAAAGGTGATTTTCTATTTAACGAGTTTTCCATATAACGAACTTATTACCGTGATTTAGCTACTTCGTTAAATAGAAGTCCGTCTGTATTCAATCAAGTGCATGTTAAGGAAAAAATTGTATTATATTAATTTTTCTGGAATCATAAAACCCTTTTTCTAGTGTGTGTGCTATCGGATTATAAACTTAAAAATTTTATTTCTCTACATCAATCACGAGTTTATAACCAAAGACATGATGACCATAGATTGTTCCTTTAATTTAGTTAAGGGTAGATATTGCGTTTTCTTCCTAATAACGTTAACTAAATTTCCTGTTGCTTATTTCCTTTTTTAAATTTAAAATCGATTAAAGAGAAACTTAGAAGAAATTTTCTGAATTGAACTGTGCCAAGTTTAACGATTATACGATAGATGGCAGCAGTACAGTCATAAACTTAGTTAAAAAAAGTTTCATTTTAAGCAAGAAATCTAACTATTGAACAAAAACTCCGAGATTGCAAACTTTAATTTTCTTCTATTATTTCTTTTAAAAAACCTTCAATATTGTAATATTTTTATAGCTCTTAATTAGTACCTTTTTATTTCAATACAACAAAAAAAAAATATTTTAAAACAAAAGCCTAGAACTACTTGGGTGGCTTTCAATTAGAAAAATCATGGTAATATGAAAATAACATATGAGGTATTTTTAAATTACTTTGGTTTCCAAAAATATATCCCACAATCAACTCCTAGCGTCATTGTAAACTGAAACGTTACGTAGAGCTACAAACGTAAGCATTGCAATGTTACGCATAACATAGCTCACAACATTGGAAATTTTGAGACTGTAGTTGAACAGCCGTCCCAATTATTACTCAACTTCAATCTTCAACTCCGTAGGCTTGTAATTTTGAACCCAATCCAGAAGACAAGGAAGCTCCTGGAACCAGTATTGGGAGAAATTTGCCTTCATGGAGGACTGTTTGATGAAACTTACCCGCATTTGCGTTACATGGGGAGCAAAACCACGAGAACCTGTTATGTTTAGCCTGACGGCAAAGAAACTCAAACCGATGATTCGTCTACCACTAAGGAAATTGACGTCAGCACTCTAGTAAGTGTAACCCGGGTGAGGAATTCGCATCGACAAGCCATCGCTGGGATTCGAAACCGGGGCACTTCATTGGAGCTCTATCCACTGAGGTACCACGGCTCAACATTGGAATTTATCCATATTGTATAAAAATAACTACTAAGTAATTGCATTGAATGAATGTAAAGAAATACTTACTTCATCATGAATTTCATTCTGTGCCAAGACAAAGTATTATGAGGAGTAAAGTACTTCCGATGATGACGTAAGAGCTCAATACAGTGTTCGACAAATTCATTGAGAGATTCAGATAAGTCTCCTTCCTAAGTATATGAAACACTTGTGAAATTATTCTAAATATCAGATTAAATGAGAAAAAGCAGTAATAAGAAAACGCACAAAAATTAGCAGCAATTTTATTTTATTATTAAATACCTGTAAAATAACAGCTGATCAGATCTACAAAGTAGATCACTTCAATGACATTTAGTGCTATAGCTTTAGAACTTTAAAGATGACTTAGAAGACTAGTTGTGGGGCGGCTTAGTAAAAACATTTCGCGCTTCATGATAAAAGTATTCGTTTTTACCACTGTTCGTATATTAGGTAAACATGATTTAATGATATTGGAACTCTTTTCCAATATCTTTAAATCATTCTTCCTTCTTTAAAAGTTATATTGAGGGGGGACAAGAAAGGGTAAAATGGGGAATAGATTTAAATGTTGCTGTTCAGACAAATGAGGTATTATGTTCGATGCATTTTTACACTGGAATTTTTACTCTAAAACTGATTCAAAATCTACAGAACTAATAATTTAGAAGCTATCACGGTTATATCCATAAAAAATCAGTTTTGTGTTTATACTTATTTACGCTGTTGGCATGTCTATCAATGGAAGTTAGGTTATGGTTTCAGTGGAAATTTTTTCGCTGAATCTAATTAGATTAAAACAAAGCATTGAGGATCAATAGTTCGAACGCTATTAAGACTTTTATGTACAAAACGAAGTGTTTTGTACCTATACCTATTTATACGCCTGACACACTTATATAAACAAATGAAGTGATAAATATTATGCGTTTTTTACTCAGCATCAAATAAAATCAAAATTACGTTGATATAACTAAAAACTTTGATGTTATAAAGATTTTATGAATAAAAGGATATAAGTCAAAAATTATAATTTTTATGCATAAAATTCTTAGTATTTTGGATGAGAACTTTTATTTTATTGGTTATAGCGTAAAAAAGTACATCGGAAACAATACCTCACTTGTCTATATATCCGTTTCAAAAGCTTTGTCAAATATTGTACAAATTAAACATTTTTATGTCTTACAACTTCTAAACTATTAATTCTAATGACTTGTCTTTGATTGCATTCGATTCCCCGTAACAAAATACAAACGAAACAATACCTCACTTGCTTCGGCTTAATTTCAGGTATGCATAAGTACTTAAGTGTTTTTTTATACAAACAAACCATTCCTAAACAATTAGTTTTATCAATTTCAGATTAGCTTATTTGATTCATCGTAAAAAAAAGCATCGAAAACAACACATCATTTGTCTAGATAGCAATATTCTTTCTCTTTCATCTCTTCTTCACTTAAAAGAATAATTACCCAAATTAATCACGCACAGATTTATTAGAAGTATCTGGCGTATAGATTAAGAAATTCTTACTTGATATATAAATCTTCAGGCTCTGTATTCCAGCAAACATAAGCCCTAAGCCATCTTTTAGTTACTAGTTATGCAACCCGTAACTTCTAACTTTATTTTTGCAAGTTACATTATTTGTTTTCAAGTTAGCATTTGTCCAAAAGGTTATTCACTTTTATGCTAGTTTAGTTAAATCGAGATGTTGCTGTAAAACTTTAACTTCTTCAAATATTGTAACCGTTAAACTTAATCACTTATCTGTATTTTAATAAACTCTTATGAATGTTTTCTTTCAGATACGTACATTTTTTAAAAATAAGTAAAGGAAATATAAGAAAAGCAGATGTTTGATTTCTCTGTCTCTTTTTTCGTGGAAAAACGTCAACTAACGAATGAAAAAATAAAACATCAATGGTCATCAAATAATGACTAAAGGTCAATCTCATATAGTACGAGTGGACGGGAAAGCAGAACGCATCAAATCATTAAGATATCAAAGGAAAAATTAAGATACCAAGCAGTTTTTAAGATGTCAAGGATTTTTCGTTTTAAGAAATTATAATTATATCGATATGTATGGGGCGGGAAAAAAACAGGCTCACCTGAATTACTTATCTAATGATCGGATTTTCACGTTCTAGGACTCAATCATTATGGTTTGAAGGGTAGGCCTCAAATATGCTTATTAATATGCTTCAGACGATATATCAAGTTACGAAATCAGACACAAAAAATAAACTTTCTCTGAATAAGTATGCCTTTTTTCGGTGGATTCAGATTCCTAACCCCTAAGATATAGGGGGTAGACGCAATCAGGGAAATATGCTCTCAATAGTTTAGTCAGGAGAGCGGCAAAATTGTCTCCTGACCGAATATCGTCTGCACTGTCAACGAATACCGTCCGCACTGTCTACGAATACCGTCATCATTGTCTACGAATACCGTCTGCTCTGTCTATGAATATCGTCTGTAATTATTAATTAGCTAATTTGAGGTTGCCCCTCAAACCACAAGATTGAGTCCTAGAACGGAATATCCGTTCATTAGATTTAAAGTCATTCAGGGGGGTCCATTTTTCAGTGTGCATAGCTAAAAAACTTCAATTACATTTTATGATAATTTTCTTCGATGAAAAAAAAAGGAATTCTTACTTCTTCCATTGAGAGTACCTCTTCATTTTTATCCCAAGCGAGAGACAATTCTTCAAGTTGTTGATACAGAAATGCATAATCAAGAATAACTTCTTTATGCTTACGGTAAATAGCCAACCACTGACTGTAAAAAAGAAACAAATGGGTAAAATATGTCTAAAACTATTATATAATCCACTCATTGTTGAAAAACATTTTGATAAAGAATGGGCAATCAAGAAAAACTTCCCAATATTTATGGTAAATATATAACCACTGACTGTAAAAAAGAAAATACTGGATAAAATATGCCTAAATTACTATTATATAATCCATAAATAGGTTAAAAAATATGGTTCCAACGCATTAGCACAATAATACTGCGGCGAAGGATAGTTTGAAAATTACCCGATGCTACGGAACTACAAGGAACTCTAATGAGTAGTAATTAATCATCCAAGCTTGAGCAACAGGTAAAATTGTGCAGAAATTCCCATGCTTTACACTACTTTTCCATTGAAGAATATGGAGGAAAAAATTTTTGACGCAAGAAAGCCCGCATTTAAACGTTCAGAAGAAGCTGGGAATAACGTTCAAAGGGTTAAAGTGACTAAAAGTTCATAATTGTAGAATAAATCTTTTGGCCATTACTAGAGCAGAAATTCCTGATGATTATATTCTAAAATCATTCAGTCCACGTTTATATGCTAGAAGAAAAAACAGCCACTTTCTGTGTTGATCTACAAGTCTAGTCTCTACAAGTCTTGCTTTTCCAGTATCATTGTTTTATAAACACGTAAAACTTAATTACCATATAATTAGGGCACTACTAATTATACTTATTTTGCAAGTACAATGTTCCAATGCTTGATCCAGGAGTCTTTTTGCTTTCTGGGTTCGGTTCAAAATTACACGGATACGGAGTTGAACATTGATTGTCGTCAACTTAAAATTGGATCGGGTATTCAACGCCAGTTACAGAAAAAAAAAGAAATTAAATTTATTAAAATTTGTATCTAATCTGTAAAGCACGTTCGTTCTACTTCATCCAAATCCGTTCACAATTGTGTGAAACAACAGACTGTTTGAGTCTTGTTATGCTGCACAAACAGTTCAATGTTTTTGGCATCAGTGTTTTATAAATAGTGTCTAGGGAAACATCCAAATATTCTTATATCTGCCTACATATGATTTCTTTTTATAGTTTTACGTCAAGGTAAGTAGATGCTTTATTTACGTTGAGTAACATCACTGAGGATGATCCGAAGACATGCCATCGCAATTCGGGAGGCAACTTCCTTAATTTAGACATAGATCTGAAGGGGAAGGAAATTTTCTTCAGATCCCTGTATCCATGGTACTGCTCAGTGACCGACCACAGAATTTAATTTATGCAGATTTTACGAGCCCATATATCGCATGTACTCGGTGGGTGTAAGCGGTGTCGAGTATTGAATCCCCAATCACTAACCACTAAGCTACCACGGCAGATTTTATTTCAAAGGCACATTAAAGAATTCCCGATGTCGTAACGTTTTCAGAACGCATTTATGTAGCTATGACATTATAAAATGTGAGTTATGTACTTGATTACTGATTTAAGGTTCGTTGAGTAGCACACGTAACAAGTACGACTGATAAAAATAATACTTTTTTTCAATCGTGCATATCACTTATTCTAACGTAAGTAATAGTTTAGAAAACATAAATCTTTAAAATCTACTTTTGTGCTAAACCTCTTCATTTAAATTAAAAATTATGTGAATGCAAAGGAATAACTTAGAGTAGTTAGCAATAATATTCTTTCCAATATACTTACCATGTTTACATCGTCAATCACCGTTCCAAAAACTAAACATATTCATATAGTAGTAAAATATCAAATGCCATATTTGCTACTTTTTAGGACAGATTTGTCTGAATTTCTGAGCTGCCACTATTTTAAGCTTTCGCGTAAGTTTTTTCTATTGGTAGCAACAACTCTTGTATTGAAAATTTTAAGCAACGTTTTTTTTTCTTCTTTTTTTTCTTTTTTCTTTTTTTTTTGTTTGTTCCAAATCGAACGGCTATCAGACTTTCTAATCAAATAGTTATGTTATTTGTAAATTGCTGTAGTCAAAATAGTTTAAATTCTTACTTGCGAATTTCTAACTAAATATATATTAATGTAAAATTACCACGAATTCGTAATTAAATATATATTTTGCAACGTTTTAAAATCTGGAACCAATCTAACCGAAAGAGTTACATTTCCAGAAAAACCAGAAGAGTTGGCAGTCATGGAATTTACGCAAGTCTCAGTTTTCTACGAAAAAAGATAAATACTACTACATGAAAGGATCAAGATGACAAAGATTTTATTTCACACAACAAAAGTTTCATTTTAATTAAAATAAGTTCATGATAAGAATCAATAAAACTCACAAACTACTCGTAAAAAATCAAGGTTATGAATTGTGAGAAAGAAATTGAATTTATATTAGAATAAATAAAATTTTTGAAACAATCGAAACTGTTAACAAGAATTTAAATTGAATCTAGGTAATGACAGAAGTATGTTGGCCGATTTATAAAGATAAAAAAAATGTATTATCTATAAAAATAAGTCTGATTATTATTCACATGAATACACAATGTTTCTTCTTAAGAGCCCTTTTCCATTATGAACTGAACTTTTCGTCAAAATTCTTGACATCCTTTTTTTCGATAGAATATTATTCAAAAGTTCAAAATTTATCAAAATAATTAAGAAATATAGATAAATTGTGAAAAATAGTACTTTTTGAGCGTTTACAATTTTTTTTCACAAAAAATTAAACCGATATAATTATGTGTATAGTAGTTTTGGATAAATTTATTTCATATTGTACATTTGACTTTGGTTAGATCTTTAAAAAAACATTTTTGCTTATATTGAAAACATTTTTGCTTATATTGAAAACATTTTTGCTTGTATTGAAAATTCTTTTAATGTGAATTATGTAAAAAAAATATTTTTAAGAAATCCGAATTGAAAAACGGCAAAAATGTTAAACTATTTTCCTAAAATTGCAAATTGCAGAATTGTATCTCTATAACTTCACCGAACAAAAGTCCCGCAGTGGGCTGATCGCTAAGAAACGGTTCGCAGCTGATCACCGAAGACGAACATCACTGGCTGCTGTCAGTGTGCGGGTGGGTGACCACTTGGATCATTCTGAGTATGGACCGAGGGTGTGCGTTATTGGTCCTCGTTAAACTGTTCTACCGTAAAGTGCTCTACTTCGCGTGCAGGTCGTTGGGCTATCGAAGTGGGGGTTCCATCACTTCTGCAGAGGATCAAAATTATGATGGCGTGTCTTCGGATCATCCTCAGGGATGTTTTCCAGACCGTTGCCAATGGCCCATTCTGCAGCTCTAGAGTGACGTAAATTAACTACAACAACTTCACCAGGAAAAAAAAATTATTGAAATTGAAAAATACAGCGTGTCATATTTTTTCGATTCTCATTAGACGTTGACCTTGTATTTTGCATGCTTCAAAAGACTGCCCAGTTAAAAAAATAACAATTAAAAATTTGTGGAAATTGAAATCTGTGCTTAATAATAAATTTAGCTTCACCTCTTTCACCTCAATGGCCGACCTAATATTCAGACACTTTTGTATCGCAAAAATATTTTTTAAATATATTTTGTTGTTGTTGTTGTTAATTTACGTTGCACTAGAGCTGCACAATGGGCTATTGGCGACGGTCTGGGAAACATCCCAGAGGATGATCCGAAGACATGCCATCACAATTTTGATCCTCTGCGGAGGGGATGGCACCCCCACTTCGGTAGCCCGACGACCTGCGCGCGAAGTCGAGCACTTTACGGTAGCACACTTTAACGAGGACCAATACCGCACACCCTCGGTTTCTACGCAGACTGATCCAAGTGGTCACCCACCCGCACACTGACCGCAGCCAGTGATGCTTGACTTCGGTGATCTGCTGGGAACCGTGTCTTAACGATCAGTCCACTGCGGGACTTTAATATATTTAAAAAGCATTTCATTGTACTGCATTTATAGAGTTTAATGCCATTAGTAAATGATGCTATAAAGAAGCGGTGGTTCCAAATTTAAAAGATATTGGATATTTAGGGTTACAAAGCAAACATCATTATAAGCTGTGCGAAAAGTTAAAAAATAAATAAATAAATAATGAAAGGTGAACAGGAGACAATGAATCGTAGAGGCTTGCTTTCAAATAAAGTATTGAGTTTTGCACTGTAAAAATTGCACTGATTTTGTACTTGGCTTGAGGCAATGTAGCTTAAATAAACCACATTTAAATTGGAAACTTTCTGTAGAATTTTCAGATAATTACAATACGAATTTTCGAAATTTTTGTAGTATTTACGAATAGTTATATTAATAGTTTTCGAAATTTCTGTGCTATTTCCAGATAGTTACAATATGAATTTTCGAAATTTCTGTAGTATTTCCAGATAGTTATAATATGAATTTTTGAAATTTCTGTAGTATTTCCAGATAGTTATAATATGAATTTTCGAAATTTCTGTAGTTTTCCAGATAGTTACAAAACGAATTTTCAAAATTTCTGTAGTATTTCAAGATAGTTACAATACGAATTTTCGAAATTTCTGTAGTATTTCCGGATGGTCACACGTTTTTTAAATTTCTGTAGTATTTCTAGATAGTTTCAACTACTTACAGCATATTACGCAGAAACATCTTATTGTCTAGATGGTAGGATATTCTAGCTATTCGAGGATGAAGTTTATTATTAGAATGTCCTAAACTTTTTTTAAAAAAAAAAAAAAAAAAAAAAAATTAAAGATGCGTCTTCTTACCATACTGATTGTTGTAAATCTGTTATATCTCCTTGTAAAGCATGTTGATGCAAGATTAAAAGAGCTTGTTGCGGCATTTCTCCTGACCATTCATAACTATTACGCTGAAAGAAAATTAATGCAACAATATAAATAAATGCTTACAATGCTGCCTATTCTAGAAAGAATTTTAAGAGAATGCGGAATGGGTAAGATTTAACAAAGATGATTATTTCTCTCGTAATTCCAAATTTCTTAAACAGTTGACCATCATTAACGAAGTTTACGTCTGTATGCAATAGGGTCAGGTACATCTGCGCCACTATCGGTAATCCAGCAACTCACTTGACCATTTGCCAGACAAAAAATAACGAAAACCTCAATTTATTGACAAATATAACTGATCAAAATTATCATTAAATTATTAAAAATGCTAATATAATAAATATAAATAATGTAATAAATATAATAAATAAAAATAATGCATATAAATAATATAATAATATAAATAAACCGTATAAATATAAATTCGTTAAAATATATGAATATTACACGTACGCGTCTTACGCGTCTACACTGTCGGGCGAATATACCTGTCGGAGAAACAATTTAACAGACTAAAGTACCCGTAGGAAAAATGTCATATTATGACACTTGAGTTATCCGGCAGCAGAATCCCGGACAACTGCCCGGACCCATCATATAATTCTACTGCAACCTTAATATGAAGTTAAGTTGAATCATATTATACTGCTTTTAAACTTGACTACATAATGATATAAGGCCGGGATAGTCTGGTCGGTAGGGCACTGGGCCGATGTCCAAGAGTTCGTGGGTTCGATCCCCACCGGCCGAAGACTTCCCATGTAGTAAATGGTGAATGATACACGTTAAATCAGTCGAGTCGCTAAGTCCTCCATGTTCCCATAGTAAATCAAAACCTCTGGGGGTACTGATCCAGGAGTTTCCTTCTCTTCTGGATTGGTTCAAAATTACAAGGCTACGGAGTTGAACATTAGTAGTCGTAAACTCAAGAATTGGTTCGGCTGTTCAACGATGGATATAAATGCAAAATATAATATAAAATAAAATACACGATGCTGTGGTTCAAAGTTCAATATGGTGCATCAAATATGCGCCATATTATAACTGAAAGTAAAAACGAAAGTACTATTTAGTCTGACTTCTCATTGTTCACATTTGTTGAATTTTTTGTTTTATAATAAAGCTGGACGAATTATTTTATGTAGAATAAAAAGCTTTATTGTATTTTATTTTTGAAAAATTAAAAAAAAAGAAGAAAAAAACTTGTGTGTTGAAATTGTTTCTGAAACTATAGTATAACCAGATAATTGTTATAGCCCATAAAACATCTTTTATACAGAAAATTCAAATATATAAGTTAAGATCATGTAATACATAAAAGCTAGTTTTCATGAGTTATCAATAACCAAGAATTTTTTAAAAAAAACATTCAAATAACTGGTCTGAAAAATATCCGCTAATTATGCTTACTTCAAATTTCCTAAGTTCATGGTCCATGAATATCCAAAAGAGTTTTTGATGTTCTCGAATCTCTCGCAAATTATTATTTCCAGCAGCAATTCCTCGATCTTCACGAGTTCCAAATTTTAATTTCAAGTGTATTTGTCCTTGAACATTAGAGCGATTGGTACGTCCTCGAAGGCGGAACCACCGATCAACACCAGCGGCTGATATTTCCTAGAAGGGTTATTCATTTTTTAAAAAAACAGTGATCTGTGTTATAAAATGGGAAATAGTTAAATAAAAATAAAATCCTTGTTGAAAAATAAACGATAATTCCATTTTCAATACATTATATTCAAATTAGTATAGTTATTCTCAATGTTTACATAATGATAATTTTAATTTGATTGTAGATGGTAGAAGTGGGTGACGAGCTTTTTGCATTAGCCTATAGCTCTGCTTTTCCATTAATGTAGCTTATTGCTCATTTTGTTTAATGGTTTATTGGTACAACATACATTTGCGGGCTTGTGTGTTTAATTATGGGTTATAAGTCAATGTCAAATAGATAGACAGATAGCACAATGCAGAGAAGGACAGCACAAAGATACATCCAGAGTAACAGCGGGATTTGAACCCACTACCACAATGCTTTGAAGCATTAGGCGGGAGATAACCCTCGGCTTCGCAAAGATCCACCGAATATTTGCGATATACGTTCTCGTAAAATCTTTGGAATCGAAAGTGCTGTGGTCGGTTGCTGAGCGGTACCATGGGTACAGGGATCTGGAGAAAATTTCCTTCGCCTTCAGATATATGTCTAAATTGAGGAACTGACCTAATATGATGGCATGTCCTCGGATTATCTTAAGGGATACTTCCCAGACCGTCACCAATAATCCATTGCGCAGCTCTTGCGTGACGTAAATTAAGTATCTACCTAATGTTTACACAACAATCATTTTATTTATTCATTGGTACACATAGATACAGGCTTGTGTTCTCAATGACAAAAGTACCGCTTATAAACCTTTGTAAAAAAGAAAGAGAGATAGCACAGTTCAAAGTAAGACAATACTAAGATACATCAAGGGTTATGGCGGGATTCGAAACAGCTATAACTTTATGCTGGAGAACGTCTGGGGAGCATCCCTGAGGATGATCCGAAGACATGCCATCATAGTTTTGATCCTCTGCAGAGGAGATGGCACCCCCGCTCCAAAAGTCCGACAACCTGCACGCGAGGTCGAGCACTTTACGGTAGAGCAGTTTAGCGAGGACCCATACCGCACACCCTCGATCCCTACGCAGACTGATCCAAGTGGTCACCCACCAGCACACTGACCGCAGCTAGTGATGCCTGACTTCGGTGATCTGCTAGGAACCGTGTCTTAACGATCAGTTCACTGCGGAACCATTTTTAGTTGCCATAGAGCTTTTGCAAGTAAGTAAGCATAACATCTTCCTAAATGAGCTCTCTACAATTTGATATAAAAAATTTTGCTTTTAATTTTATTCAAGTTATTCCCTGTCCTTATTTATTTAATTATAAACTACTAAATTTAGTGACTTACATTTAGAAACTTAACACGAATTATGACTATAACATTTGTGAGGGTAAATTGGAAAGTAAAATTAATTATTACTTCCAATTTCCAAGGGTAAATTAACAATCTAAAAAATTATCCACGCCATCTCTACTCCTACTGATTGATAAAATTATTATTTTTTTAAAAATAATATTAAAATTAAGTATACATGTTGTTGTTGTTGTAGTTCATTTACGTCGCACTAGAGCTGCACAATGGGCTATTGGCGACGGTTTGGGAAACATCCCTGAGGATGATCCGAAGACATGCCATCACAATTTTGATCCTCTGCAGAGGGGATGACACCCCCGCTTTGGTAGCCCGATCACATGCATGCGAAGTATAGCACTTCACGTCAGAACAGTTTAACGAGGACCAATGCCGCACACCCTCGGTCCCTACGCAGACTAATTCGTGGTTACCCGCCCACACACTGACAACAGCCAGCGATGCTTGACTTCCGTGATCTGCTGGGAACCGTGTCTTAACGATCAATCCACTGCGGGACAAAGTATACATACACTGGTTATCATAAATTAAGGAAAAATCACAAAAATAGCGATAACTCTTTCAAAAGTAAGCCAAACCGTGCAAAATTTGCATATGTTGTCCACTAAGAGTAGCTGAGTAAAATTGCAATATGCAAATTAGTGGCGCTGCACTCGGCTTACGTCATCTGCCTGGAGCATAAAAGTCCAAGTTTGAGAGAAAGCACACAAATTTTACTGTGATTGCGACATTGAAAATCTGAGATAGCCAATTCGTAATAATGACCTCTAGGCATCATTTGCCTGAAGAACTACGATGGAGAGCCATCGGGAGACTAGAGGCAGGGCAGAGTCAATCAGAAGTGGCCAGATGGCTAAATGTGAGTCCATCTGTGGTTCATAGACTTTGGAGGCAATTTCAAACCACAGATTCGGCATCTAGGAGGTTCAGTCAAGGACGGCCAACTGTTACGACCAGTGCCGATGACCGATATTTGACATTAAGTGCACGCAGGAATAGAACCGCTACTCCGACACATCTTAGATCCTCTCTTGCTGCAGCCACCGGAAGGTTGGTGTCAACGTCAACTGTGCGCAGAAGGCTCCACGAAGGTGGTCTGTATGCGAGACGACCAGCCATTTGCGTGCCGCTCACATCACGCCATAGGAGAGACCGTTTGCAGTGGGCCCGACAACATGTCCACTGGACGTCAGATCAATGGAGGCCTGTTCTCTTTACGGATGAGTCCAGGTTTAGTCTAGAAAGTGACAGTAGACGTTATTTGATATGGAGAGAACCTGGGACCCGTTATCATCCATCAAACATCCGTGAAAGAGATGCATACGGAAGAGGCAGTGTCTGTGTTTGGGGAGGCATATCCTTAGGAGGGCGCACATACCTCCATGTCTTTCCAAGGGGAACCGTGAATGCTCAGGTTTATCGAGACAACATCCTTGATGCTTATGTGCGCCCATATGCCGGGGCAATTGGTGATTGCTTCCTGTTACAGGACGATAATGCAAGACCACACAGAGCTCGCATTGTTGATGATTATCTTCAACAGGAAACAATTACTCGCATGGAGTGGCCAGCTCGATCCCCGGACTTGAATCCTATCGAGCACGTTTGGGATGCTCTAGGGAGGCGTGTATCTGCCATCAATCCGCCCCCTCAGACCCTTGCCACGCTTGCAACTGCTTTACAAGAGCAATGGCTCTCACTTCCTATTGAACTGATAGACCGCATAATTGAAAGCATCACACATCGCTGTTTGTGCTGTATTGCTTCTAGAGGCAATCATATTCCATATTAAAGGTACTTTTTCTATTGCAAACCGATACTTCCAATTTGTTTATTTTATACATGTGCTAATTTCTATACTACTATTAATGTCTGATAATTTCTTTTTATGTTGTTTAATACCTTACTATGTGTTGTATATTGTGGGTAAGTTTCATAAAATTCCATGTGTAATTTCTTGAGTTATCGCGATTTTTGTGAATTTTCCTTAATTTATGATAACCAGTGTATATTAGATATGAACGAGGAAAAAAAATCACCCAAGTTGTCTCAAAATTGTGACTTTTTGCATCATTTAAAAATATTTTCGGAACTAAGTTGCCAGATTACAAATTATGAAACTTAAACGTTAATAGAGAGTAGTGGGATATATTTTTAAGGCGAATTCACACTGAAGTTAAGAACCGTATTTGATTTGTCGTTACCTTGGATTGGCCTGAATACTGGATCTGTGAAGGTAATATGTATTATACTAGTTAATTCAAAATTTATTGCTAATAAAAGGTCTAATTTTAAATACAGCATTTTAATTCAATGATTTTATAGAACTTATAAACATTTGTTGTAGGATATTAATTATTTAATCGATTATTAGAGGAGGCTATTGATTAGTAATAAAATTTCAAAATATTACAATGAAGTACGGTTTTAATTTAAATTTTTGGTTGTCCTGAATTTTCCCGAATTGGATTTGCACATGGAAAAAAATTAACCCAGAAGACTGAAAGCTTTTAGTATAAATATATTCTTTAATTAATTTTCATACACAATAAAGTAAATGATTTTGTATAAAATTTAACATCATTTGTGGGATAACCATTGTTTTTAATCAAATTTTACAAAAGTATGTCTGTTTGTTTTTGGATAAATAAGTAATACTACAAATTGTTTTAATTCTATTTATTTGATTCGAATTAGTATTTAAATTAATGTCTTTGAAATATTAAAATTCCATGCAATTAGTGAATTTATATTCAACTTAAAATCATTCCTTATAAATATTTTCTTCTCTATCAAACGTTAAGTTCAAAAAATTAAAATTAATATTATTGTTATGATTACGAAGTAATATAAATTCCTCGGGGTAAATACTATTTAACCAAATGCATAATTTTGTAAAAAAGATAACTAATTTACATACATCATAATTCCATAATAAATATAATTTTTAAAAAGACAAGAGTTAATTTGAATTTCCTTGCAATTAAATTTGCAATTTAGGATATTTTTATTATTATAGTACTAAATCAAAAGAACACATTTTAGTTTAGAAAGAGGAATGCTATTAAAGAGATCCTGGAAATCAATAAGTCTCTGTGGATTTAATTTTGTTGTGTTTAATAGAACCAAAATTAGGTTGATTGCTAATATTAATCCATAAAAATCATTTTTAATCTCGGTAATAATTTTATTTAAGTAGTTAGAGGAAATAATGTCAGGTTTAGTTAAATAAGTATTAGACATATTAATGATTGTTCGCAATTTAAAAGGTATTTTAAGAAATTGAAACTGATTGCAAATCATGGAAATTGTATATTATAAAAATTTAAATTTTTAACTTTATAGAAAGCTAGAATTGCTTAAATAATAATAATATTAAATAAATTGCTAAGCTTGAAAGTTTACCATTTATTAATTCCTTTTTAACAGTTCAGTATAGAATTTTTTACTGATGATATTATAATTGCTGTTAACTTTGTCTATGGGGGTTCAAAGTGTGGTCTATGAGGTGGGGTGGTAATCTTGTTATTGGGGTGTGTCTATATATGTGGGCTGCAAAGTTCGTTTGAAGTTGTTTAATAGCAAGATTAGTTTTAGAAAGATTGATTAAATTGTTACAGTTATTTATAATTCCCCTATTATTAAAAATAAAGTCCACCTCTGTTTGGGTTCTATGTACAGTCCGCAAAAAAAAAAACGAATCACCCTGAATAACTTTTGTTCTAATGATCAGATTTTCACGAACTAAGCGTCAATCTTAATGGTTCCTGGGGGTGACCTCATATATGCTAATTAATTAGTGCTAACTATTAATTAAGTTACGAAATCAGACACAAAAACGCACTTTCTCTGAATAAACATACATTTTTTTTCACATATTTGGATTCTTAACCTTCAAAATATAGGGGGTAGCCGCAATCTGGGAAAAATGGTCCCCATAGTTTGGTCAGGAGAGCGATCCAAAGTTCATATCCCTTAATGTTAATTTCGTTTTTCACGTTTCTAGTCATATTTTTAAAACTAATAAAGCAATTTAAATAAAATTGCACCTACTCATAAAACTCATTTACCCAAAGATAATTTCATGAAAAAAATAATTTTTAATAATTATTAATTATTTTTTATTATTTAATTAAATTGAGGATGAAAAAATTTTGAATTATAAGGTATGAATTTTTTTTTACCATATTAATCTACATATTTTTCAATTGAAAAATCTAAAGTTTCAACTGTTTTCATTTATTAGAAGCTGAGAAAAATTCAAATTAATTATTTTTAAAAAAATAATTTGGCGACAATAAGGAAATGATTAAATGGGGCGATTAATATTAAAATGTGATAAACTTGCGAGGAACTTGACTTCGCGCGCGTAGTGTAAAATTTCATTCATATTTTTTTCGCTAATAATCGTTTGCTAATCTTTTAATTTTTATTTATTTCTAACTATAAAATACAATGTTTCCTTTTTAGTCGCTTAATAATTTATTTGCAATTTAGTAAAGAAATTTGAATAAAACATTTTGTATAAAAAACACTTTATTCAAGGAATTTCTAGTTTTATAAAATAGGATATGATATGATCTTCTGATAGTATATGATTATACACCAGATTGTGCTTATTTAATGTGATTATTTTTTATTTTTTTATTTTGTTTTTCAATAACTGATACAATTTCAATAATATACATACGTAAGCATAGATTTGGAATAATATGTTTATCAATTTCTTGAATATATATTTTATAAATATTAATAAAAATAGGTAGTCAACTTTTTTAAGTATCTCTCACAACATCGCAAATTTCTCAACATCTTATAGAGTAAATTAACGAATGAAAGAACACTTAAGCTTAGCTTGCCTTTAAGAAAAAAATCATAAAAATTACAAAATTTGTAATTTTAGCTAAATGATGGTGTCGACATATTTGTTATTAAATACAGATTACGTAAAAAAAATTAGATAACTTACATAATATTGTTTTAAGCTTTTGGTGGTTTAAATAATAAGTAGTAAGATAACCAATAAGTAGTAAGATAACCAAGTGAAGGAACAGTTCTTACCAGTGAATAAACACTAAATTTTCCAGTAAATGAACACTTAATTTAGAAAATGTTTGATGCTCGTTAGGAATCCATTGGCTACACAAATGTCTAAAAACAAGATTTTTCTTGGAATTACAACATATAACCACAGTTAACGTAGAAAATGTTACTTTTTTCCGTCATGGAATGGAAATTAAAATATATTTGAATACATAATTTAAAAAAAAAAAATTGCATTTTTTTTCTCACAGTTTAATAGTCCGTTCTAAATTATGAATGTTTATCATTGCGTAATCCGATGATGTTTTTATTATTATTATAATTAGATCACTTTTTTGTTTACTCTTTTCCCCATATTTTTTAAGCTTTTTTTAAAATCTTTTCAAGTATTTTTTCTCTCTTCGTCATATTTTCTGCTTTAACTTTTTTTCAGCTCTTTCAATCTCTTTAAATTTTCATTCTTTTTCTGAAGTTAATGCAAAAAAGTAATTTTTTTCTTTTGATTTAACCCTCCTCTTTTTTTCAAATTTTTGGCAAATGTAAATGTATCTTCGAAATTTCTTTTGATTTTCCAATACCATTTCTAGAATTCCTCACTGGATAACAAATGAGAAAAAGGAGTTTCGAAGTTTGAGTTAAATCCATCTCTCATTGACTTATATCTAGTGGGTCTTCAGCAGTACTTACCATTTACTTATGGAACCAATTATTTTTGCAACTAACAATGCCTCAAGAGGACTTATATCAAAATCAGTTTTCAAGATACTTTCATTATCAATGTTAGTTGCATCAGCTTCAGTGCCAAAATTTGATTAACCAAATGTTTTTTTTGAAATAAATTCTTCAATATTGAGAAAAGCACAGGCTATTGGTTATTTGGGAGATTAAACTTTTCAGTCGTCAATGTTCCTTTAAAAATTTGCAACATAACTTGTGAGATTTCCCTCTCAAGCTTCTGAAGAAATAGTGCATCGTAACTCTCGAAGCATGTATTTTGTTGATAAGTTGTCTTGCTCATTAACTCTTGGTGTCTGTTTTGCATGCATTTGTTAAAGTCAACGTTTTTTACAACGAATGGAAAAATATCGCATTTCATAAAAGCATTTTAATTTCATCAGTTGATGCCTCAAAATCTTATTTAAAAATGGATGTAAAATTTTCTCGACATATTGCTTTACAATTCTTTTAAGATCTAACGGGAGATTTCCCTGAATTGGGTAGAAAACTAAGCCAGAAAATTTGTTTTGATGAACATAACTTGTTCAGTTTCAAATTAATATGAGATTTATACCTATCCAAAACGAGCAAAATAGGGAATTTGATAGCATTTTTAATTAGGCATGGGTAGAAACATTTGCAATATATTTGTAAAATGTTGCTGCGGTCATTGTTTCATTTCATGAATCGCTTTTTCCAATGAAATATATAGCAGGGACTGATTCTGTAATGTCTCAAAGAATTCTTCAGAAAGGAAAAACTACCAATCGAGGTACTTTTTCTTTCCTAGGTACTTAAGAATATAAATGCTTATAATTTTTAGAGTCAAGGATTTTTCTAGTTTAAGGGCAGTATTCAACTCTTGTTTCGTTCGCATTGTAAATGCAATCACTTTCTAAAAGGATGCCAGGGCTACTTCATCTAAAGTTCTTAAAACCAGTATTTCGAATATTATTCTCTAAGGGAAGTTTTACCTTTTGAAATTATCTTCGCATTGCACTGAGTTATCGGTGGATGTCGCCTTAAAAAAAACTTCACCCATTTTTCACCTGGATGATTGTCTTTAAATGGATTCTTCCTACCAGTTCCCGTCTGGACGTTAAAGACCGCAATAAGATAATAACTTAGCTAATTATTAGCACAAAGTCCTGCAAAGAAATTTTCTATTCAAGCTTTTATTATTATATTTAGTCAGTAAACATAGCTTATTAAGGTGTCTAAGGTATGATGTAATAACTAATCACTACATTTATAACGATAAATAATTAATAAATTATTATTATAATTCTTTAAATAAATTTAGCAATTAAATTTGCATTTTGAAATGAAATTGTTATAGGAACTATTCATACAACATTTAATTGAATTTAAGGTGTCCTCTATATCACAGAACTACTAATTGTGAAATCATCTACCGTGTAAAATCATATTTCACACATACTGTTCATTCACTGGGAAATCTATTCCCAGTGAAGAAACATGCCTGTTCCTTCACGGTTAGAAGTTGTTTTTTGTACTTTTAACATAATTTTAATGTATAATATGACTAAAAGTACAGGAAAATTAAAAATTTTCTTTTATTTTCATTAACTTTAAAAAATCCCAATAAAGGAACACTTGTTTATTCATTGGTTTTTCATCGTTTGGTAATCCAGTTAATAAGCACCCCCTAATCTCAGTACTTGCTTATGTTATGATGCTTGAAATAAATAAAACGTAACTTCAATAACCATATTTTGAATTCTATTTTTCACAATGAGAAAAAAAGCATTATTATACGCAATTAATTGTACTTTAAACGGATAACTACCACCACTGACCTTATAATTGTGTCAAAGAAACAAGGCGTTGACCAGATACTAACAAATTCAAAACTTTTTCCAGAAAAGACTCTAAGACCAGGTAACTCAATGCATTGTTAGATGACTTCCTATTGTTAGGTAGTAAGCTACTGTTACCAATCAATCTAAATTAAAACGTTTAAAATCTTATTTTTAAAAAATATCTATGAAATGTTCCTTCACTGGGGTGTGTTCCATCACTTATTGGTTTACCCTATATCGTCTTAATCTTAAAAGAAATTTTCGGAAGTGTTTCACAAGTGTTTCGCAGAACTATTTTACCTATTATTTAACCCCTTATTTCCGAAGCGTCACGAAAAAACATCTACATGCAAACTCCGGATAGGTGTTGTTTCGTGACTCTCCAGGTGAATAAGGTGGGGAAGGTAGCTTCGCGGTTGTTGGGGTTCATTGGGGGAGGGGAGAAAATAGGATTGTCAGTTAACATCAATTAGTTCCCTCCCTATGCATTGTTGAAAAGTTTTCTCCTAAGGTTGCTATTCTTAACTTTAAAAATTGCAGGCATGGCTCTTAGAGAAAGCGCCAAACACCAAATTTTATCTTCTAATGCAAACTTCAAAAAAAAAAGGACACTGTTTTAAATCAACAAATGGGCGTATCCTGTGCTATAACGAAATGCTTCACAGCACTTTTTTATAAAATATAAATAAATAAATAAATGTTTTTCAGAATTGATGTTAAGGTATTTACAATTATTTAATCAATAAGAATTTATAATTGTGTCAAATTACAATTAAAACTAAAACATAGCGTTTTTTTATTCTTCGCGGGAATTCCTAAGAACTGCTATACTTTAATAATTCTTTTCTCTTAGCCACAAGAGTTTGTCATAGTGCAACCATTAAGCAAACTTCGAATAATTATGGAGCATATATTAATTTCTTCGGTTTAATAATTTTTCTTTGCATTAACACTATAAACTTCAAAATGAAATTATAATTTTTTTCCTATCACATTATGAAATTTTATTTTTGAAGCAGAAAAAAAAAGAACCATTTAATCAACGGCTATGTTCATTTGTATCAAATTGATTTGTTAAAATCGTGCTAAATATAAGTATATATGAATTTAAAATTTTTTCTTTTAACTGAAACGTAAAATAAACTGTTGCCATATTGGATTTTCATGTCGAGTTTACTGACAAAATAGCCTAAACTGACGAAACTGTACTTCACTCTAACCACATTAAATATTCGCTATTCATAGGAATAAGAAAGTTGTTTAATTAATTCTGTCAAACATTGATTAACATTTCTTTTACACTTGCTAAAATACATCCGTGGTTAAAAAAAATGAATAAATAAAAGAAAGAAGAAAAAAAAACACTTTTGTAATAGAAAAAAAAGCGTTTGTTATTAGCGCATACAGAAATTTGTTTGATATTTCAACTTAATTACCTAATACAATTCTTATTCTCAAGTCTTTGGAGGTTATGATGCTTGAGTAATTACCTTATACTGAATTTTTCTTATTAAAAAGTGGAATCAAATTTTAATTACATAGTTTTTCGCGGAATTTTTTTTCAAAACAATATATCTAGTACACAGAGGAAATGTAGTGTTTTATACGTACATATACGAATTAATGTGCTTTTGAGCAGGTACACAAGGAACCTCAGGAACACTTACATAAAACTTTCGAATGATAAAGATCAATGCTTTATTGTTAAATAATAATACGCCGCATAAATCGATAAAGGAAAAAAAAAAAGGATTGAAATTGAAAAAGGACTGATTTCTTGTTTTAGTTACTTTTTTAAATTTAAAAATGTATAACAACATTAAAACTTATATTTTTCACTATGATATGCGTCGTTATGTTACTCGATGTTGATCGCGAATAAAGAAACTTAGACATTATCTTTTAATATTTTATGGTGCATAAAAATATTGAAAATACAATACATTAATGTCTACAAATTTATTTCAATGTAAGAAAAGATACGAATTTATTCTAAGGAATTTTCAGTATTTCTACTCTTTTCAATATCTTTTTCGTTTATTTTTGTTCAGAAAATGTTTAGAAATAGACGACCTAACAAATTTTCGAAAATGTTTGAAAGCCTTTCATTTGTCATACAAAAATCAAGTTTTTATCGATCAAAATACTATTTTAATTTCTCATTGATTCTCAACCTCATTGATATCAAACCGTTTTAATGTTATTCAAAATGCTAATGATTAGTGTTAATATTTTACTAACTTTAAATAATAAATATTTTCTTTTTTTTTCTTTTTCTTAATTATGCGTAATCATTTTTTTTCTTCATAAAAATCATTCAGTGTTCTATTTCAAATTTATATTACTGTGGTAGTACTCCCTTAGGAATATTTCTTTCTTTTTTTTTTCGCGGCAAGGGAAAGACTAATGTTTGTAAGTATTCTGAGTAATGATTTGCACAATACGGTTGTCCACTATTTGCTTTACATAGAAAAATTTCACAAAGCTTTTTGACTCCTCTTCACCACAGGGTATCTAAACTATCCTACTAACCCACAGTTACCAGAGGCAGAAATTCTTTGAATACTTGTCTATTCCTTCTTCATTGTTACTTGTGGAATTACAATAGCTGCGGAAAGGCATTGTAAGGTATTGCACACAGTAAACGTCACCAAAGAAAAATACACAAAATTCAACCACTTCATTTTCTGTTGGTTTTTTTTTAAATTCAAGAAAAAATTATACTATATTTTTTTTTTCTGGGAGAGAGAAATTAGCGATCATCGTAAAAATAAGGAAAAAACACGGAACACCTTAAGAAAAAGATATAGATAAAACTGATATTGGAGAAAAAAAAGTTAGAGAAATTCAAACATTGTCACACCAAAAGGTCGGGCAATTTTCATCAGATTTATAAATATAATATTAACTAAGTACTGTTGGTTTTTCTATGGTGATAAAATTAAAGATATCTAGCCTTTTTTCTATTGCACTTTTTCTATTGTATTTAATTAGTTTCTTTTAGTAAATAATGTCTAATAATTCAACTGTTAGTCTCTCTCTCTTTAAACAATAACATGAGTTAATTAAATTTTAATTGTTTTAATTAGGGGAAAATAATATATACTTCAATTTATTAAGTGCAAATTTTTCATGCATTTTCAATTTCATATATACCTTCTCTGATCGACTACGTACCCTAGTTTATGGTGTTTCCCATAGATTTAAGAGAAAAAATAGAAAAAAATTTTATCCACACAGAAACAAAAATATAATTAAGTAAGTAAATAATTAAGCAGAGACATATATTGTTACTAATGCAAAGAAGAAACAGAAAATTTTAAGAAATAATCTTCCTCTACTTAGTTATTTTTCTCTCTTCTTAAATTTTTTTTTTCAAAATAAGAAATGTGATTTTTATTAGAAATAATGAAATTTAATGTCTAAAAACTAATACTTAAAAATTAAAAGATTTTAAATATTGTGGGCATTTTTTTTTTTTTTTTGCTGGCAGCCAATCTTAAAACAGATTTAACAATATTTAGAATATTTAATAAAGATTTTGAAAAAAGAACTTTTAAGGAATTTAAAATACTTGTTCAAAAAAATCTAATTGCGCAGAAATTATAATTTAAAACTTTAAAGATTTCAATGATATAAGAAATTACATTGTATAGATATATTTAAATTTTAAATCACTTCACAAAATCAACCATTTAATAAATGTAAGCATATTCATAAAATAAATTTATTTCAATGGTACCATTCAATTGAAATTAATTCAAAACAATTTATTCAAAATCTGATGATTAATATTGGTAGACATAAGAAAACTCTATCATATTTTATGTAATCAAATCTTTTTTTTTTCTTAAAGAAAATTCTTAAAAAGAAAACAATAGTTGTTTTGCTGTCTTTTTAGCTTTTTTTTCTCCTTTTTAAATTTTCTTTTTTTTTTCTAATAGCGCAATTGGAAACAGTTACCTAAGTTTTTTGTTCTGTTTCGATTTTAGCAATTTTAATAAATTTCAAATTTTGTCAATAAATTAATCATTTGAATACAATTTGAAAAAGACTTTAGTTCTAGTCAGTCATAATTTTCCTTTTATTTTCTTTTGAATAACCTCTTTGTCTATGTATGCTTAAATTAAAAAATAAATAAAAATCAACTGTTTCACGAGGGAGGAAACGAGGGGGATTAAGTCTAGTAATTTTCGTTATGAATGAATGTGGTCTGCCGTTTTTCTATGTGTTCTAATTTAGGAGAAAGTGCAATAATTTTTCTTCTTATATGAGGAATGGATAAAATTTCTAAAAAATCGTTTCCATTTCAAAAATATTTTGAAAGTTTGATTGTTCTAGACGACGTATAAAAGTATTTACTGTTAGCCTGGAAGAACGAGCGGGGATAATTTTATGACACCATGCATTCTATAAGTTCGTATTCCTGAAAAACTAGGAAAGAAATCTTTTCATCCCTTTCTTATTCGTAGCTTCCTCTATCTATCTTATTCTGTACTTATCTACCTTTTGTGAGTAATTAAAATGATATTTGGGCATTTTCCTTCATCACCAATAGACGTTTTATCATTTCCCCAAATATCTTCCAGTTTGTTCTACCAATCATTTTATTTTTTGGTGGTTGCTGAGTTTAGTGTATTATTTTTTGCTCCCAACTGAATTTTCTTGAATTTGTATACAATGTTCACGAAAAGTTTTGCCGCAATACTTGCAAGAACTGAGCTATCTAATAAAAATCCACAATTTGTACCTAAGACGCTACCTATCTGTGAATGAAAATCACAAACCTTGCTATGTCATTGATTAGAATCACTAATTACGCGTTCAAATATTAAACGATTTTCGCCTGGAATCAACCAAAGTATAAAATAAAAACTTCTAGAAGTTTTCTAGACTAACGATTTGTGCCTTATTTCTTTCCGCCCCAAAACGTATGATTTCTGTCTGTAACTATTGTCTCTAATATAGCAAAATATAAAAAAAAAAAAAAAACATTATTATATACAAACATGTCTGCATTAAAACAATCATATCGAGTATAATATAATAATTTATATTCAAATTATCAGTGAAGTAAATGTTATGCATTAAATTTTATTGCGAAAAAAAACAATGGTACACGTTTCAAATAATTTAGCAATAATTATTCAAAGTAAGTCTAAGACTAAAAAGTGATATATTTCTATAAAAAAATTGTAATTTTTTTTTGCAACGTATAAATGAATTTCATTTTGCGTCAATCAAATTTTGAATCGCACAATACTTTGGCTAGAGTTGAATAGAAAATATGGCTTAATTTGATGTTTCTTTGCGGTTGTAGCAAATTTAATCTTGCACTGATTTTTCTGACATTGCATGTATCTCTTCTTATTTTGTTTTAAGAAATTAGAAATGTTTTTACCTCATTAATTAAATTTTAAAAAAAAATTATTCAGTGTGTTTATTTATTATTATTATTTTCTTTCAAGATTTAAGTTATTTTAATGCTATTAACCATGCAACATACTACTATTTCTATTTATTAAAATTATTCACGTTAATATTGAAAAAAAGAACATAAATGAAACATTTTACTTTTAAAAAAACTCAAGTATCAACAGGTTTTATTTAAAATGATAATATAACGGAATGGACATTATCACCTTCCCGCTCCAATGTGCTGTTTACTTTATTCATTTATTTAATTTTTTAAAAAACTGAGTGTAATAAAAAATACTTTTAAAATTTAGAAAAAGCCTTCCAAAATATTAAAATTAATCAGATAGTATCTTTAATTGTATTAATTTCTTTATCGTTTATACTTTTTTTCTATAGAGAAAATTTAAAAGCAACTGAATTACTTTAGTTCTGTTTTGTATAAACTTTTGTTTTTGCAACAATAAGCAATGCTTAGCACCTATGTGACTTATTAAAGCATTCTAACGTAAGAAATAAATAAGAAAAAGATAATTAAATAGATAAATTAATAACATTTGTAAAATTACGACAGCAATTATTTTTTTTAAAAATTATCTAGGGCGAAATGTTTCTAAAAATATACGAGCAAGAAGGATTCACATAGAGTTTCCGTTTTATTTATTTATTTTTTTTCGGAGAAGGAGGCCAGCACACCTTGATCGAAGAATATAGTGGTGTCAATCGCCATACAAAAGGGGAAGAATTCCCGATGTGTGTTGTGAATGATTGAGCCGGTTGGAAAGGGTACTGAGTTGAGGCGTGTAAGACGAATACCTGCTGCGTAATGAGAATATAATAATATACTATGCAAAACACTTCTTGACATAAGATAGTAAAAGCTAAAATTTATTTTACTTTGGCCATTTTTGCTGAAAAGGATTGCAACCAGCAAGAAACATTTTCTTAGAAAAATAACTGTTGGGCTGCATTTAACCATGAAGAACTAACCACATTCTTTAATTTATTGTTGAACGTTTACGCAAACAAATTCCGATTCGACGTCAAAAGTGGTTATTGGGAGAAAAAAAAGAATCCGTAACTAGACTTGTATTTTAAAACTTAGACTAAATAATATACTTTCAAACTACAAAAGAAAATTCTTTTATTTTTATTAAAAAATGAATTTAAGGAATTCTAACAACTTTGAAATTCTCCATTATCAAATATTAATGTCAACAAATTGCTTAATATTACACCACTTATACCGTTAAAAGTAAATTATGCCTGATAATTATATACAAATTAGCTAAGATGATAGTATTCTATTTTTTCACAGATTTCTTTTCACTGAAAAAAAAAGATACTAAACAGACTAATCCATCTTTCTGATTCTTCAATCATAAACTAACCATATATCTATAATAATACACACAAATAAAATGTGATAACTTGTGGCCACCAGATGCGGGAATAGTTTTTGTTATAATTTAATTTAAAGTTAATGAAGCCGATGACACTATCCGAATGTTCTTGCCTACAAGATAGCGAGCACGTTATGTAAAGGCTTAGTTCTTAAAGATGAAAACGCAGGTCTTGATATCATTCAGTTTTATTACTAATTTATTGAACAATATAAGATGTGCTCTGCAATAAAATGCTGCTCTAAATATTATCACTCAAAATTTAATAATTTTGAGTGATGATTCTATTTAATGAAAAGAAATAATACTTTTCTCTTAAGAGGTCCACTTAGAATATGCATATTATTTCATATAACTATTGATTTCCATGAAAAATTCAATACACAGGTGATTCCTCAGAAATGAAAATAAATATTTTTCAAAATATTGTTGTCAGAAAGGAAAAGATAATTTGGAATATATGGCCTTCATAGATCAGTAAAGAGAAAGATTGAAACTTATACCTTTAACTATTATGCCTTTCTATTACTCTCTCTGAATCTAATTATGGGGATCAAAAAGTATTACTCAAATAGTATAAAATTTGTTTACACTAGGGGTGCACAACCTGCGGCGCGCGGGCCAAATGCGGCCCTTCGACTACTGAAGTGCGGCCCGCGAAAGCTTCTAAACACATTAAAAAAAATTTTAAAAATGGCAATTTTTAATCGCACTTTTAAGTCATCACGTTTTGACACAATCAATTTTAACAGATTCTTTAGTAAATGTACGTTTAACGCGCTTTCTTTAAGCCGATTTTATAGTAAATATAAATGATTTTTTTTAAACAGTCATTTCCGCTTTTCTACCTGATTTCGAAAATCCCGAATTTTTATTACGACGCGAGTTTCAGATCGCGAATTATTTGTGACGATTTCATCTTAAATCTAAGTGATTTTTTATCTTTTCTTTGCAATTCTTTCTCTTTTTTTCAACAATTTTTTTCGGCAGTTATTGCTATGCGTTCCCACGTATTATAAAAAATTCCAATTATTCTATTACGACATGCAAATTTTAAATCATGCATTTGACACGCTTTATTCGTGCTGAGTTCAGCATAAATATATATTTTCCCACTTATTTCTATGCTTTTTCACATGATTTTGACTGTCCCGTTATTTAACTATGATGTTATTACGACACGTGATTGTTAATCGCGCAATTAAATAATCACTTTTTGATACAGTATTTCGGTACAGTTTTATCGTAAATCCTAGTTATTTTTCCTTCGTTTTTATTTCCGCAACGAATATGATTTGGTCGAATGTAATCATGAATTTTGATTTGGTCAAAAACCAAATATTCGGCAAAAAAAAGAAGAAAAAATCAACTGAGCGCAGTACAATTGGGGTCAAACAGCAAAATCTTTTACTGCTACTAAACACTGAAACTAAAATTATAATGCTCAGAATAATATTTCCTGGAAAAACGTATTTATAAATTAACTCTAAAAAGAACGTTTTTGCCAATCAAGCGAAACAGAGAACATAAAAACCAATCTTAATTTTTGAAAAATTTTTTTAAAGCTGAACATCTTAGTTTTTCACTTACCAGAAAAAGCCAAGAAAAATGAATTAAGTCATCAGAAATGCTATTAAAAATTACTGCGTTATAGTGAAAGCGTATAGAAAAAGTTTTTTTTTATTTAAAGAAAATAAAAAGATAGAAAAAACGTTCTTAATTTTTAAAATGAAAAACTTATGCTGAGAATCTCAATTTAAATTTTTCTCATTGCCATAATTTTGGAAGAAAAAAAATTGCTATAAAATAAACTTTATTAGTAACTTTATTTTTAAAAAAAATGCTGAGTCATAATAAAAATGCCTAAAAAAAGAAAAACAGAAGAAACAAATTTTTCTTAGTTCCTGAAACAAAACTTTAATACTGAGAATAACACTTTTCTATGTTACTGGTTATTTATATTACAGTACAGGGAAAGAGTGATAATAAATTAATACTATGAGACGTTCTGTTATAATAAAACGCTGGGTTATAATAAAAGCAGCAAAAAATGAAAAAAAAACCCTTCTCAATTCTCAAAGTATCGAAAAAGTTGTCTGATTATAATTTTTTTAAAAAAAAGTAATATTTATAAAACTTCAAAAATAAAAAATACATTTCTAAAAAATATTCTGCCGAATATTTGACTGATCATTCAACCAACTGAATTTTTCACAGAACGGCCAAATACTCGTTACATCCCTCCCTAATTTAAATGCAATGTTATTTCAACTTGAAAAATTCATAAAATGGCGGAAAACGTGAATTTTTAAACTGCTCACTGTTTGTAGCTTAGATTTAAATTTTTTGTTGCTTAAGTGATCTTTTTCGATAAAAAAAAGGAAAATGTTTACGATATAAAAAATCTAATAATTAATAAAATAAAATAACAAAGTACATTACAAAATAAGCATTGAATATTATTTTGAACTATCACAGTTTTGCTTTATTTTAGGCTTTTGTTTAAAACCTATAAATTTTCTTTAATTAAAATATTTAATTTGGATTTATAATACTTAAATATGACTAAACTTTTTCCTATTTTCATTCTGTGGGCATTGCAGTTTTTTTTTTATTTATTAGAATTTAATTCTAAAATGAATTTTCGTATTGCATGATATGATAAAAAAAAAAAACATTTCTTTTCTTCAATGTTTATTTATTTTGATAAATCTATTGTTCATATAATAAAAATAGCAAGTTTTTTTTTGTAGAAAAAAAGTATAAGGTTTCTTTTTTTTTTTTTTTTTTTTTTTTTTTTTTTTTTTTTTTTAAATTTTCGAATGAATTCTAATAATGGAACACTACTAAGTTATTGATATCACTAAGTTTATTGATAAAAAAAATGGAACGCTTATGTTTAAATAAACATTACTACATTTGTCATTAACATGTCTAAATACATGTGCGGCCCTTCGTTAGCCAACCAGCTGTGCAAGTGGCCCTTCACTCAAAAAGGTTGTGCACCCCTAGTTTACACTAAGACAATTTGGTTGAAAATAAGTGAAAAATATTATATTTAGCATTTTAATAATTTATGGTTATGAAATAGAGCATGAAACACCCGTATCTTTTTCTGAGTTAACTAAAATCTTCCAAACACAGATCACTTCCAAACATTATATATATATATATTTTTAAAGTTTGCCTTTATTTTCACACACAGTTATTTTGATCTAAAAGAAACAATTTTCTTTAATTTTCAATTTTTACAATTTCCTTAATTTTGAAAATCAATTTCGGATAACTTTTTTACATGTATGAAAACAAAATTTTTGTTCAAAATATTATATTCATATTTCATATTTTAGTATAAATATAATTCTGATAATCTAACAGAGTTTTTTAGAAACTATCATATTGTTTTTTACAATTAAAAAATACTGAAATAAGTTATAGATGGTAATTTGAGTGCAAGAAAAAGTATATATAAAAGGAACACCGGTGTCTCATCTTCGTCAAACGGTTAAAAAATAAATTCTAGTATTTTTTAGGGACTGTTCAACTGATCATTTCGAGCCATGGGTATTCTCATTTATAAAACTAAGATAGCTAAATCGTTCAGATTCTGCAAAATATTAATCTTTAAACTTTAATCTTTAAGATTGAGCAAAATTTTATAATTTAATCTTTAAGATTCCGAAAAATTTAATGCAATATACTATTAAAAAACTATTTAATAAAAATCTCCACTTAATAAAAAATAATAGATTATTAAAATTATTTTTAAGTTAAATAAAATTTGAGTAAAGAAGTCTCGAGATTCGATATCGGAAGTGGTAAAACAGAGAAATTTGTGAGGTATGGTATACATATTATTTAAAGCTAAATTAATTATTCAGGAATTATTTGAAATAATGCAATGTAATAAAAAATTTATTAAAGAGCAATTTTTATCTAAACTTTTTACATTTCATGATTTTGTGAAAAAAATCGAGTAAAAAAAAACAATAAAAGAAGGAAGGAAACTTTTACAATTCTAGTTATTCGTCGCCAAAAAAGTGCTGAACTAACGATTTGGTAAATGGGGTGTTTTAAACTTATCCAACAATTTGTTGCTGCATGCATTTTTTCCCCACTTGACTGAGTTTCAATGAAGAGAAAGGAGAATCATTTACACCCCTTTTACTTATCTCACTGGGTGGGAACCGTGGTCGAGTTCAAGTGAAAAACCTTCCTTCTGAAAACTGCCGTAACAGGGGAACTCAAAATCTCAGACCCTACCGGAATGAAAGAGTTAAGTAAATTTTGACATTTTTAAGAATATTATTCTTTACCATTTTACGTTTATTATTTCTTCATTAATATACTAATCAATTTTTTCAGTTCTTTAATTTAGGTTTTCTTTAAAGTAAATTTCCTTTCTAAATTATAGTCATTTTTCTTGAAAAGAATTATTGTCTGCTAGCTAAGAATAAAATCTTGTAAAGAAATTAAAAACATTCCGCTGTTTAAAATTATTTAATGCAAAACAGCTGATTATTTACTAAGTATACTATTTTTTTAAAAAAAAAGAGTATAAATTATTGATTGTCTTTTTTTTGTTTCTCGTGACTTCAACATAGATTATCTAAAATAGCGTTGATGTATTTTAAGTCACTACAAAGAGTATGAAGATACCAAACATAAAAAGCTGTCAAATTCGTAGCCAAAATTTTTAAGCGTCTTAAAATATCTCAGTATCCTAAATGTCGTTCTAACATCTTAGTTGTGAAATTAAATTTTTAATTATCTGACCACGAGTGATTCACTTATTATTTCATTATATATTTTACTCTTTCTTTATGATACCAAGTAGATTTTTTTCCTGACAATATACTAAACTATTTTGTTTAATTTTTTACTTTAGCACGATTCCCAAGATATTATTGTAGTATAATTTGTTATCAGGAAAATGCCTTATTTTGTTTAGCAGGAAATACTAAAAATTGAAATTTGTAAGAAGATTCCGAAGCCGTGCCAATTTTAGAGTCATCTGATTTTAAAAAAATGCTATAAGAAATACGCAATTTTCGAACCCATTTTAATAAAAAAAACTTGGCAAGAAGGCTAACATACTTTTTACAGAAACTGTGAAAACTAATTTTTCCCATATTTCGTCAAAAGAGGATAAGAATGATATTGCTCCAAGGGACCTACTCAATAATTTCGCTATTTCCAGAATGAAATCTGTTTGATCGAAACATATTATTCCTTGAAAATTAAAACGAGGAAAAAATTAGCTTTTATTATTTATCTAAGCTTATTCCATTTATTTAATGATAGCGGTTTTAAGGTTAAGAATATGCGGTGGAAGCCCCGTTTACTATTATACTATAAATGCATTAAATCATGTAGCTTGAATAATTCATTTTAAGCAAATTATTTAATAATTTAAGCAAATAAGGGTATAAAAATAAACTCGATCAAAATACTCCGAAAGTATACCCTAAAATATATGTAGAATAAACTTTGGCATCGATATATATAAAATATACCTTTTGAAAACTAATTTTAATATTGAGTGAAATAATTTAATATGTTGTGTAACTAAATGGATAATACCAAGAAACTGAATCGAAAGTATAAAAATTTCATTGATTTAAAAAAATAATAGATGATAATAAAAGTAGACATGTTTTGAGCGTCCAATAATGAAAGTCACAACTTATTCAAGCCTGACAAGTCTTGAGAATGGGCGATTATATTTGAACGCTCAAAGCATGTCGACTTTTACTTCCCTTTTCATACGTTTCGAAGTCAGTTGAGTTTTTATCGTCAATTATACTGTTTTACATTTGAGTCTTGATCATTATTTTTATAAGGATTTTACACTCGTTAAAGTAAACATATGCATTTTAATATTTTAACAGGATTCATGTGGTCTTTAAAAACGTAAGAGCATCAATATTGTAAAAGTTATATTTAACTTAAAAATTAAAATTTTGAGACCGGATATTTTGAGTTAATGAAATTAAATATTTTATCTTTTAAGTTTTTCAGTATCTTAAGGATCTTACTAGCTCTGTTTAAAAGGAGAGTATCAGATGTATATAAGAAAACATAAATAATCATAGTAGCAGTATTTGGTGGTAAATGTAGCTTATCGTAATTGAAGAATATGCTGCGCGACATTGTATGGTGAATTTGCGAACGTAAGTTTCAGAATGCATCGAAACACGAGGAAGCAATTTACTAATCATCTTTATCCAAAGAAAACCATGTAACCTAAATATCTAGCAGAATGAAGCGATTTTATGAACAACGAATCATACAATATGCAACATATTATTTCAATATCTTATTCATAAACATAACATATTTCAATGTCTTTAAAATGCCACTAAACATTCACCAATTCCTTGAGTTATAGAAAAAAGAAATATCGTAAATTACAGAAAACCTTGTGAATGTGCATTAGAATTACTATACAATTTACATTTTATTTTTCAAGCACTTTTTTTCATCTTCAAACTTTCTTGCCTAGAAGACTCGATTAACCCTTTCGCGCCGACTGTCACAAATACGTGACAGCATAAAACAGTATCTACCAGTGTAAAAAGATAAAACTGGTAATCAAAGTAATTCTTTAGCAGTTTATTTATGGGCAGGGTTATAATTGTTTGATTTATTTAATTCACCATTACTTAGTTCAAAATAAAATTATTTAGTTCTACTTTGAACTAGCATTGATTATATATATGATTAAACTAACAATAATTAAATTCAAGGAAGAATTCAAGGAAATTCCGTGAAATTAGCAACGCCTGCATTTAAGCTACCGTTTTTTATTTATTTACATCCTGGTTCTGATTTTGTACGAATGCTTTCATGAATCACCCGTCACCAAGGGGTTAAATCTGTAAAAATGATTATCCCTAAAATTTTGTATATAGCTGTAATAAGTTATGTCAATTTGGTTTTAGTATGAAATACTCGAATAAATTTAGCAAAAACAGCATAATCTAAACAATATCAGATAAAAAGTTCATGTATTTAAATTCTAGCAACTTAGAAAATCATAAATCGATTCAAATTTTCTTTTCAAAGGACATTAAAAAAAATTTTTTTTGCTTTTTAGACAGAAATCAGCTTAAAAATTGTCTATTGCCTAGAAACTTCGGGAGATTTTCTATTAACAATGAATTAAACCTCTCTGAGCAATCACAAAACATTATTTCAAATTTTTTACAGTCATAGTATGGTTGCCTAGCAACCTAGTAAAATTAAGCATTCCTCTTTTGAATTAGTCAATGGGTTATCTTAAAATATTCATTTGCGCAGGCGACTTTTTTTGGCGGTTTTCTGGACTATCGCCAAATATATAAACCTTTATTGCTGCCCAATTTACCACCCAATTTTTTTGAAATTTTGTCTACCCCCCCTAATTCAAGCATCCAGATTCCAAATATGTAAAAAAAAATATATGTTTATTCAGAGAAAGTACGTTTTTGTGTCTGATTTCGTAACTTAATTAATAGTTAGCACTAATTAATTAGCATATTTGAGGTCACCCCCAAGAACCATTAAGATTGACACTTAGTTCGTGAAAATATATATATATATATATATATATATATATATATATATATATATATATATATATATATATATATATATATATATATATATATATATAAAATCAAGGAGATAATAGGAAATTAAAATAAAGTAATAAAGTATTACTTCCAAAGGTAAATTAACACAGCCTAAAAAATCATCCACGTTGTCTCCACGTCTTGCTGATTGGGCAACTTCCTTGAAATATCTGAAAAAAAGCATGTAAAAACTTAATGTGAGTCATCTATATTAGTTCCTAAACCTATTAAAATAAAGTGAATCAATAAGACCTTAACTATTTGTGATATCAGCTATTAAGAAGGAATAGTTTAGTGGTTGTGGGAAAATGTAACGAGCTTTAAGAAAGTTGTTATAAAATATTTTGTTTCCGTTGTCCTTTCGTGGTGCGATTTGCTTTTTTTGGACGATTGTTTTATTTAAATTCTAGCTTTCCAGTTTACCTTTCATATAAGTTAACGTTTCCAAATATTATATATACATTTTAAAATATGAACTCTCTAAGAATATATTGCATATGTTTTAAGGAATTTTATGCACATTATGATATTGCGTGAGTAAAATAAACATCTTGAATTCAGCGAAGATGTCATTGCAATAAAAAATAACACCTGCCCGTTTTTGGAGAACCTAAATAGCATTAAATATGCACGATCAAATGTTTAGGTATCACGCGAAACTTTCTCATGACTACGATCAATATAACGATATTTTATAAGAGTATGGAATAAAGCTTTTTGCCTGCAGTTTTGTTGTATCAATTGATGCATAAATTGGGTATGTCCTTGGACTAGATGCAGCTAAGAAAATATAGAGTCATAGTCAATCATTTAAGTTCCTAAGAAAATACAAATAATCGATTGAAGAACGTTATTTATTTCATATAGCAGTGATCAAACAATTAGGTACTTTATATTTGATGCAGTTGGTTTAAAAAAACTGAATCCATTAGATGATTTATATTTGGTGCATTCGTTTTTTAAACCAAATCAATCTATTAGATAATTCAACTAAATCCATTTGATAATTTCTATTTGACGCGTTTAGTTTAAAAAGAGGTACAGGTAATTTATATTTTATGCATTTGTTACCATGAACCAGTTAAAATCGTTTTTCAGAAATTTTACTGGAGAGAACATATGATTTGCCAGCATTTGTAAATATTCCAAATCAGCCTTTGAACTTGGGAAAGTGGTTTTTAAAGGACCGAGTGGTATGACTGTTTATATCAATAAATTTTTAAATTTTTTATATAAATTTGAAGAAGTATGTTAGATTGAGAGTTTTTGAGCAACATAGCAACATGTCTTTAACCTTTCCTTACCAATTTTTTCTATTATAAAAATAAATAAATTAAATCCTCAATGGGTCAAATAAAATAAAAACAACAATGTTCTTTGAAAAATGAATTGTATCGATGATTATTGAGGTGAAACAAGTGTGTTCAACCAAAATTTATTAAAAAGAGAACGTATGTTCCAGTTTCGTTGAGCTGATGCGGGACATATTTGCGGGGCATATGTGTTCCAGTGGAGCCGGAAATACTGACTTGAAAAAACATGAATATTTAAAATTATGTTTCTTTAAATGGTTTTCAAATAAATTAATTGAAATAATGTTTTTCAGAATTTATATGTATTTGCATTTATAATATTTCAAAAAGGGAAGAAGCAAGATTTAGTAAAAAGGTAAGACAATATTAATAAACGTGGCTAACTAGCTTTTTTTGGTCAGAATCGCATCAAGGGGTTGGAGATCGGAGCTCATTCACATTATTGTGTACATCACAGAGGTGCTTGTAGAAAAAAATTAATCATGATTAAATTTATTGAATGCCTAATTTACAACATACAAGAAATTTTATCAAACTCATAGGTTTGTTTCATAATTTTTTTAATATCTTGCCTTCCTTCTAAAAACTGAGTTGAGTACACTGTAAAAAATTTCTGATCAAATTATGGTATAAAGTATTGGCCCTTTGGATGCATTATCCACTGTTGAGGATTTATGATAACAGATGGCGCTGAGCGCAAACAATTTTTTTATTATTCTTTCTTCACTTCTTAAGTTTCAGTTTGGATTTAACCACTGAACCACAATGAAATAAAATCCTTTTTATTATTACAATTTGTGTAATTATTGTAGTATTCGAATCAAGGTGCTACACCGGCCGAAAATAGGCCACCTGCATGAAATGTAAGTTAACATTTGTTTTGTTTTGGTCTCCCTTAAGTCGGTAATTTATTTAAATATTTTATTGTATTAATTGTATTGTATTTATTATAGTAACGTGCGAGCTGTTTATAATGGATGATTTTGAAAAATTAAAGTCCAAAAGAGCAGTAATCAGACAGCTGATTACAAAATTAATAAATAAAATTGATAAATTGTTATTAGAAATACTTCCTGATGAGACCTTGTATGATTCACTAAATCAGTTAGTAGAAAAAAACGAAACTTTAAAGGATCTTGATTTGAAAATTGAAAATTATTTTGATAAAAGCGATGAATTAGAGAGTTAAATTATACAAAGTCAAGAGTATCAAGATCGAGTAGTGGCTTATAAAGGCAAAATTGAAAGATATTTATTGAAATGCCAGACTACAAGACAGGAAGTAACGGTTAATAGTGGTAGCAATAATTTACCAGAAAATATAACTTATGGAAATATCTCGCACGTTGCTAAAGTTAAATTAGCTAAATTGGAGATAAACAAATTTTTTGGTGATGCTTGTGAGTGGCACAGTTTCTGGAATAGCTATAACATAGCTATCCATAGTAATGAGAGTCTTAAAAAAATTGATAAATTTAATTATCTTAAGATGTATTTAGGGGGAGTTGCTTTAAGTGCAATTTCTGGATTCTCATTAACTGAAAGTAATTATGATTCTTCTATTAAGTTGCTAACCGAAAGATTTAGTATTCAAGATTTAATTATTAGTAGTCATATGAATAAACTTTTATCAATTAATTCTGTAAGAAATTCATATGATATTAAAGCCTTACGTAAGTTCTATGACGAATGTGAAATCCACATTCGCAGTTTGCAATCAATGAATGTTACAAAAGGTAGTTATGGTAATTTACTCTGTCCTGTTATTTTACAAAAGCTACCAGAGGATTTAAATTTAGATTATAATAAAAATAGAAAATCATGTGTAGATTTTGACATTGATGAACTAATTTCATTTATTAGAAAAGAGGTAGAATGTAGAGAAGCCTCACATGTGTTGTCTAATAGTTCTAAAAAACAACGTGTTCATTTTGAAACACAGCAACGGTCGGAGAGCCATAGTAAATATAATTATAATCGGAAGTTCTCATCTTCTTCGGCATTAGTTTCGGCATCTAACAACATATTTTGTTTGTTTTGTAATTCCAAAAATCACGAATCGAAAGATTGTTCTCTGACCATCGAAGAAAAAAAACAAACGCTGAAAGATCAATTTCGCTGTTTCCGGTGCTTAAAGAAATATCACACATCCAAAAAATGTTGGAATAAATGTATTTGCACATTATGTAAGAAACCGCATAGTGAATTAATTTGTGATAAATCAGCAATAAATAATGAGTCGAAAGAGAAAAACGATACTTTGGCATCCGTTACCACTTCATGTGTTTCGAAACGAAAACAAAATGAAATGATCTATTTACAGACTTCTTTAGCGTATTTGATTTATGGTAATGTAAAGAAGTTGGTTAGAATTTTATTTGACTCTGGTAGCCATCGCAGTTTTTTGAAACGGGATATTTGTAATGAGTTGAACCTCAGGACCATTAAAACTGAACGGTTGCATGTTTTCGGTTTTGGAGAAAAAATTTCCAAGGGGTGTTCTTATGATTTAGTGAAAGTGAATCTTCAGAACAAAAACGATAAAAAATTAAATGTTTGCATTGAAGCATTTGTAGTTGAAAAAATAACGTGTGGGAAAATAGCCGCACCCCATGAGAAAATTAAACAATTAGCAAGGAAAAATAATATTTTTCTTTCGGATACAGGAGAAATTGCTGATATAGACATTTTGATCGGCGCCGATTTCCTACATGACGTAATCTCTGATACGTCTTTGAGGCTGGGAAAAGGGCTCGTTGCAACCGATAGTTTATTTGGTTTTGTGGTTCAAGGGAGATTCATGAATAATTGCCAATTAAGTAGGATTGTAAACAATACTATAATATCTGATGTTGATTATTCTTTGTTTTGGAACCTTGAAGGACTAGGAATAAATACTATGAACGAAGAAAATGTTGATAATAAAAGTGAATTGTTAAAAGGTTTTAATTCTGATTTGCATTTTGAAAATAATAGGTATAGTGTGCGACTTCTCTGGAGACCAAATACAAAACATTTGTTAAATGAAAACTTTGACCTGGCTTCAGAGAGGTTTGACAAATTAAAGAGGAGATTTAAAAATGATAAATCCTTGTTTGAAGAATATAAAAAAGTTATAAAAACTTACGAAAATGAAGGGATAATTGAGAAAGTTAAAAACACTGATCCCCAAAATTATAAACAATGTTATTTACCTCATAGGGCGGTTATAAGAAACGATAAACTAACTAGCAAATTAAGGATTGTATTTGACGGTTCCGCGCATAAAGAAAATGAATTGTCTCTTAACGACTGTTTGTATATTGGGCCAAATTTATATCCAGATATATATGAACTTATGCTAGCGTTTCGGGAAAACAAGATTGCTTTTATAGAGGACGTTCAACAAGCTTTCTTACAAATAGGGATTAATGTAGAAGATCGAGATGTCACAAGATTTCTTTGGTCAGATGACCCCGATAATGATTCGTCTACAGTAATTTATAGATTTTGCCGCGTACTATTTGGTATCAACTGTAGCCCTTTTCTCTTAGCGGCTACTATTAAAGAGCATATTAAAAAGTTTGCAAAATCAAAGCCTCTTGCGTATGAATTACTAAATAATAGGGTATATGTCGATGACGTCATAGGGGGAAGTGACAGTACAGATACAGCATTTCAAATAAGTTCTGATTGTGTTGAAATATTTCGGGATGCGGGCATGGTATTGAGAAAGTTTCAAACAAATGATAAAAAATTACGTGAATTATGGAAGAATGCAGGTATAGATGTTCAGAATGAAAAGGAATCGTTAGGTCAATCAGGCTTTCCATTTAAAGTTTTGGGAGTTTGTTGGGATCCTAAAAAAGATGTATTTTATTTTGAGTCCAAATATCTGTTAAAATTGATAGACACAGGGCAAATAACAAAACGATTTATTTTGAAAATCATTGGGCGTATTTTTGATCCAGTAGGATTTTTGGGACCCTTTACAATGCTTTTAAAATCTCCAGTTCAAAGCATTTGGAAAAGCGGATTGGAGTGGGATCAAGAGCTACCCTTAGATATGGAAAATCAGTGGCGCGAAATATGTAAACAATTCGGTGAACTTAATGATTTGAAAGTACCGCGTTATTATTTTTTCGAAGCAGGTAACAAAGAAATTATAAGTTCACAGTTACATATCTTCTCTGACGCCAGCTTAAAGGGTTATGGTACAGTAGCATATATCAGATCAGAAACCAGTGATGGGCATATTTCTACATGTTTTGTTTCAGCTAAAAGTAGAATTGCGCCCCTCAAAATGATTACATTACCACGACTTGAGCTACTAGGTGCCCTCCTCTCTGCTAGATTATTTCGAACTATTACTAGAGCCATAAAAATTCCGTGTGACAGTTTCTTTTGGTGCGATTCCTCTATTGTGTGTTGTTGGATAAAAACTCCTGCCATTCGTTTTAAACAATTTGTGCTTAACCGATTGGAAGAAATTCAAGAGATTACTCAACCTAAGGACTGGTTCCACTGCCCCGGAATTGAAAATCCTGCCGATCTTATTAGTAGAGGTGCTTCCATGGATATATTGAAGAATTCCGACATTTGGTGGAAGGGGCCACCTTGGTTGTCCCTTCCGACCGAAATGTGGCCAGAATTGAAACTCTTCAAAGAAAATGATGAACAAATTGAGTATCGTAAAAATGAAATCACCGTTATGAAATGTGTAGATGGTGAAGAACTTGAGTTGATAAATATCGCTAACTTTATCAACCTCGAAAAAGTTGTTAGAATCATAGCGTGGGTAGTGCGATATTTGAACTGTTTAAAGAAAGTTAAGCCGTATATGGACACTTTGACTGCAGAAGAGATCCGAAATTCTGAAGATATACTAGTAAAGCTTACTCAAGCAAAATTCTTCGAAAGTGAGATACGAACTCTCCAATCTAGTTTGCCTATTCCAGCTTCTTCTACTATTTTCAATTTAGCTCCTTATCTTGATGAAAAAGGTATCCTGAGAATCACAGGAAGATTGGACGAAGGAGATTATTCTTTTGATGAGAAAAAGCCTATAATCATACCAAGACAGTCTAAATTTACAGAGTTGCTTTTCAAGCGAGAACACGAAAATGTATTTCATTCTGGAGTAGAGAGCACTCTAGTACAAATTCGGAGAAGATTTTGGGTGCCTAAAGGAAGACAATTAGTAAAAAAGGTTGTCTCGAAATGTTTGATTTGTCGCAGATACACAGCCAAGCCTTCTACCCAAATGACTGGACAGCTTCCAAAAGATCGAATTAGTGAAACTCCTGCTTTTACTGTATGCGGAATTGATTTTGCCGGACCAATCTACATCAAGGGTGAAAATGGAATAAAGAAATCATATATAGCCTTGTTCACATGCGCAGTCACGAGAGCAATACATCTTGAATTAGTCTCAGACATGTCTACTTCAAATTTTCTGCTCGCATTCAGAAGATTTCTCTCTAGAAGAGGTGGTTGTCATACAATCTACTCCGTCAACGCCAAGACTTTTAAATGTACCGATAAAGAGCTTCAGAGACTATTTGATATTTTAGAAAATTCAGAATTCAAAAACTTTTTGGCTGCTAAAAGAATATCCTGGAAATTCATCGTCCAACTTGCCCCTTGGTGGGGAGGATTCTATGAAAGATTGGTAAAAAGTGTCAAAGAGCCTCTAAAGAAAATACTTGGAAAAGCTCTTTTAAATTTTGAAGAGATGACCACTATATTGACTGAAATCGAAACCATCGTTAATCTTCGACCCTTGTCCTACGTCACTAACGAAATTGGTGAACCGGAAACTCTTACTCCATCACAATTTTTAACTCCTGGTAAAGAAAAGGCAGAGTATCCAGCCCATTTCATAGAAACCATCCATAGAGAATCCACCAAAAAAAAGATTCTTATAAAAAGAAAAGAATACCAAGCTACATTATTGGCTAATTTATGGAAGCGTTGGAAGGAGCGCTATTTGTTTAATATGAGATCTGTACACAACTTTACTTCTCCTAACCTAACAAAATGTTTGAAAGTGGGAGATGTGGTTTTGATGGAGGGCACCACAAAATCAAAACTATTATGGGACATAGGTATTATAACAAAAGTATTTCAAGGGCGTGATGGACTTGTAAGATCTTGCCTTATTCGCAAATCCAACGGCGAATATAAACGCCCAGTACAACTTATTTATCCTTTAGAACTCAATGACTGAAATGAATAATGATAAACTTTAATAGTTTATGTTTTTATTTTTTATTTTCTTTCAAGTGAATATTTGCATCTCATTTCAAATTTATTTGCATTTAAATGTTATTTTTTAAAAATATGTTTATGTTATTTTTTGTCTAATTTTTATGTTTAAAATTTTAGTGAACTCGGAGGAGTTCAAGTGGGGAGTGTTGAGGATTTATGATAACAGATGGCGCTGAGCGCAAACAATTTTTTTATTATTTTTTCTTCACTTCTTAAGTTTCAGTTTGGATTTAACCACTGAACCACAATGAAATAAAATCCTTTTTATTATTACAATTTGTGTAATTATTGTTGAATTCGAATCATCCACAAAATCCATTTTTATCATAAATTATTGTACCACATTTTTTACAGTAATATTTATTTATTTACAATGATTCAGTAATTTTACTGTAATTATTACTGTAAAAATGACGGTATATAAGGTGTTTCGTTTTGCAGCATGTTCAAGTAAAAATGAACTTTACATGAAAAAGTATCTACACGTTAAGTGCCGATAGTTTTTACTGTAATTTGATCAGTAATTTTTTACAGTGTACTTTGACTTAAAATATGGCGTCACTATTTAGGTTATTAAAGCATTATTTAGTCAAAAGAGCCTAAAAAATTGCTTCAGAAAAGTCGCACGATTATTTTATTAAAAAGAAGCGTTAATTTGCATATACTCCTTTTATCTCTATCTACTCCATCTATCTCACAAATTTTCTCAAATAAAAGTATATTAAAATAATAATGAGGTGCAATCTGTGGCAATAAAGGCATTCATTTTTGAAAAAATAAACGAATATTTTGTCGAAAAATAGAAAATCTCTTAAAATTTATTAATACCATATTTATCCTCGGTTCCGATTAAGTACCTAGATCAAATAGAAACAAATAGGGCATAAAATAAGAGCCTGCCCTAATGCAGCTTTCCAACCCTACCTCTTTGCCATTTTTTTTTTAAAAAATATTTGATTTTCTGAGAAATATTATTATAAAATCATTTTAAGCAAAAATTTTCTGCCAAAACTTATTATATAAATCAATTATAACAAATCAAAAAGCAAGTCAAGTTTAATTACAACAATTTAATCACATACTTTTTTTCCTAACTATGGGTTTTTTTTTCTACAGAATATATTCAAAAAAATTTGAATTTAGTTTATTTTAAAACCGTTAAAACTTTATATCATCAAAAACTCCACATTTGGATAGGTGCTTTCTTTACTGTAAAAAATTCAGGATAGAATTCCGGTAAAAATTACCACCATTCAGAATGCCAGTATTTTTTACCATGAAATCCATTTTAACGGATTATGTTACGGAACAAAAGATCTGATGAACCATAATTTTTACAGTAATAATTAACGTAAAATGACTGAGTCTCTCTATTTAAATAAATATTACTACAAAAAGTTTTGTATAGTATTTTGCGGATGGTGCAACCAAAGTGCCGGTACTTGATCGTATACCGTAATTAGATCCGAAATTGTTTGCAGTGTAAGTTCTCACGCAATTATTCTTTGTGTCTCCATGTCTTACACCCTTGAAATAAGAACTCTGAAACTGAGCAAAACTTATAGCTTTTAAGAGGATCTAAATTGAAAATTTAAAATACAGTACTTAAAAAAAACCCGTAAACAATTCTTACTAATCTTATTTTTTAAAAAAAAACTCCAAATGAATATAGGCAGAAAAAGCATGCAAATAAACTTCTTTTCATATTACTAAAACAAATTTAAATGGAAGTAATGCACACTGTTATGAAGTGTACAAAAAATATGCTAGAGCAAAATATTTAAAGCATACTTCTATCATTAAATCCTTTTTCTTATTGTATATAATTAAATCCTGAATTTGTTAACGCTACTCGTAATTACATTGCTTCATATTACATATCATTTTTGTTTCATCTTGGGTAGTAGATGAAATTCCTGAGGAGTAATATTGTCTAACCATTTTCCACTTCTCTGCATTACTATGCAATTAATGTTTGTGAACAACTTTTGGAATTGTTAAGTTTTTAATACTCGTCTTTAATAGCTGATATTTTTCTTACTCAAAAAATAACATTCTAATAGATTTTCTTGTCAGAGGGGCATGTGTAATGATGTTTATATTATTATGATATTAAATGATATAATTTATCCAATTTAGTATCCAATTTATGAGATGAATATGCAAGAGCAGTATGTCGATTTTCTACAGAACAATTCATCCATTTTTTAATAAATTGTAAGTAAGTTTGGTGCTTGTTGAACTATATCGATAAAATTTGCTGCAACACACTGTGAAAAATTCCGGATCAAATTATGATAAAAAGTACCGGAACTCAGAGTGTCGGTACTTCTTACCTTAAAATCCATTTCTGCTGGAACATATTATGGAACAACACTTTTGATATACTGTGATTTTTACAGTAATAATTATCGTTAATAATTACTGAATCTGCTTAGTTGAGTAAATATTGCTGTAAAAATTACGGAATACTATTTAACTGTATAATGGTTTTTACGGTAAAGAGGAGTTTATGGATGCTGCGTCCAAATTGCTAATGCTTTAATACCATAATTTGATCCGGAATTTTTTACGGTGCATGGATATGGCGGTGAGTTGAGCTACATGATTATCATCATTTTAGTGCTACAGCACTTACACAGCACATCTTTTTCGTGTAGTTTGTAATTTTATGTACTTTAAGCCACATTATCGTTTTTAGTAATTTCTTTTGCACGATTTCATGGTTCAATCTGAATTTCATTGAGACAGCTTATTTGGTTTGGAGTAAACTTGTACCATATCATAATTTAAAGTATAGATGTTATGGTTGAACGTTGAACCAATTCCTATGAAAGTGTGTACTGAAAGAACACAAAACAATTACATTAGAAAACACGAAATAAAATCGCAAAATAATTACATTTTTATCCATGTTTAATGTTGAGCTCATTGATTTTGTGCAAGGCAAAGTAATTGATTTCTTAAAATTGGATATCTACACAGTAAGGAATGAAATCTATTTTAGAATGTTACCCAAAATGAAATAACACCTACATTAGCTTTCCAAACTCCAATACGGGCGTAATATTCTCTATTTAAGTTTATGAGACCAGTAATGGAGCTAAGATCTTTCCAAATTGGAAGAAAATGGTCGCGTGTTCAACGACTAGCTAACAATACCAGTTGGGAAAAGTCGATAACCAAATTGGATCACAGCTCTGCTGCTTTAGCTGTCAACCAAATTCGTTTCATATTTTCAGTAGCGCCATATTTGTTTTCGAACAATCGGATGGTATGTCGACAAGTCAACAAGGTGAGTATATGATCTTTTTCTTCCTTTTCATAACTTTATCATCAGTATAATATATTGTTTAAACATTACGTGTTGGTTTTATGAACTGCTGAGGTAAATTTTTTGATATTTACAACTTTGTATTACTGTACAACATCAAGTTAACATTTTCGAAAATGCAAGATTTTATTTTTTGTAATATATTTGTTTGATTTGAGAAATATCTGATAAAGTGACCCCTAATTTGACATTAACCATTAAAACTTTCAAAGTCTAAAATAACTTCACAGGAACATTTGTCAAGGAACTTAAATTTTCATTTTTAACTTTAATTTACTGTAAATAGGACATCATTAAAGCGTCGGTTTGGCTTCATACTGATACTGACAACAAATTCATACTAACAACTCTAGTTTTACCAAAACAATTCATCTTTCTCTGTTAGATTTAATCTTGTGCTTGAATTGATGTTTAACATAGGCGTATATTTAGTCACAATGTTGGAGACAATAAGATTATATTCGTGATAACCAGATTGCTTTATAACTCTAAACAATCTAGCACAAAAATAAAGATATAGTCAGAACGTATTTATTTGGTAAAGCATAATCTTTGAAAAGTGAATTTTTTAAAAAAAATATCTATATTATTAAAGTTGCTGAAACAGAACTCATAAATATTTTTTTTAAAATTTCAAAACAAAATTTTTTAAGTACAATTTATAAGCTAGAAAAAATACTTGAATTGTAAATTAATTTACATTACATCTTAAAAATTTCTTAAATTTCTCTTTAAACCGATTAAAGAAATATTATCAACCAACAATATATAATGTTTATTAAAATAAAAAGTGGTTTATAAGCTGTGCAAAACCACCTAGTTTGATTATGCATGAAAGGATGCAAGTGAATAAAATTTTATAATTAAAAGAACGCAGCTAAATGTTTCGTCTATATTTATAAATAGTCGCATGAGCAGAAAGATTTTTAAAAATAGGAATAAATATTTAAATTTATCGTATTTTAACTAATTAATTGACAGTTACAGGGGTGCTGGGTAACAAAGTAAATTCCTTCGAATAGGAGTGTTGAGTTCGCCGTTGTGTTCTGGTGTAAATTTAAAAATATGTAAAGCAGTACTAAAGGAGTTAAACCAAAATTATCAAACCTGCTTGATTGCCGAAGAAAATAGAGAAGAAATTCTTCAAATCCATTTAAGAAAAATTACAAATTTAGTAGGATTCAGATTTTTGATCCCCAAATAAAGTAGGTAGCACAATATGAGAAATATTGCTCCCATAGTTTCTTATATTTCATTTTTATACCCGTCGTTGAACAACCAACCCAACTTGTAGGTTTACGACTACTAATGTTGAACTACGTAGACTGGCAATTTTGAACCTAATCCTGAAGACAGGGGAACTCTTGGATCAAGTAGTGTTAGAAATTTGCCTTCAGGGAGGACTTTTTGATGGAACTAACCTGCATTTGCGTTACATGGAGAAGAAGACCACGATAACCTCCCACGGTTAGCCTGACGGCAAGAGAAGTCTAACCCATGATCCGTCTACCAATGAGGATATTTAACGTCAGCACTGTGGTCAGTGCAAGCCGGATGTGGAATTCGTATCTATCAGCCCTCGCTAGGATTTGAACCTGGTTTACCTCATTGGAAGGCGAACGCTATTGCGGCTCTGCTCCTATAGTTTGGTCAGGAGAGCGATCCAAAGTTTGGACCCCTTCTTGCTAATTTAACTTTTTGCGTGTATCGCCATATCTTGAGAATTTTTCAAGCTAATTGAAAAACTTTGCATTTAATTAGAAAATTCGTTCGTGTAATGATAATTGCATGCAAAAGTTAACTTTTAATAATATTGGTTAATTTTTATTATTTTATTTAATAATTGGTGAAAAATATTTGAATAGTAAGGTATACAATTTGTACATCATTTTAGGGAATGGCAAAATACAAGTATTGAGCGTAATCGGTGGAATAGTTCCTGAATTGAATCTTAAACATACGACTTTTTTAAAATTCGATTTCTCAGAAATTATTCAACCGATTTCTTTCAAACTTATTATTCTAAAGTTTTTCTACTGTAATGAAATAAAATCATAAAAAAATTATAAATATTTACTAAACGTTATATTTTTCATGGAATTATCTCTGGATAAACCAATTTTACAATTATGTGTAACAATATTTCAATCCGCTTTGAAAGTTCACAAGATACAATGAAATACGCAAAAGATAAAATTAACAATAAAAGGATTTGGATCAGTCTCCTTACCATATCCTAACCCCTTATATTTTGGAGATAAGAAATCCACATACATCGAAAAAAGATACGTTTCTATTTAATATTAAATATTTATTTTAAACTGAATATCTTCATTTACTAAAATAAAAGTATATAAGTATTTGCATTTTGAAATCAATTATCTAATTTATCATTTTAAGTCATTTATTGTACATGCAATAAAAAAACTTTTTTAAGGAAAAAAAATTCTTTTTTACTACTTTTACTTTCCCCCAATCTTACTTACAGCAATTTCTATCATCAATAAATTAGTTTTTTGTTTGCGTGAGAACCAGTGCCAAAAAAATCTATGTGAAGTGTAAATCTATTATGTTTTGATTGTGCATTTGCATTACTTTGATGACTTTTACTTTTTCAGATTTCACAACCACACAAATACATTTGAAACTGCTACATTTGCTACAATCAGACAAAATTACAATAGAAAAGGTTAAATATTTGCTACAAATGTTGGAGGTAATCTTTGAAAACTCGTTTATAACAATTTCTTTTTCATCCTTTTTTTTAAAAACTCATTTTGTCGTGTTTAGTTTTAATGACGTGTAAAATGACTTATATGAGACAAAATAAATTTTTTGTTTTGTGTTTTAATGATCTTCTACTTTAGTTGTGTCACAAATTTCCCCTTTTTTTATCTATCAAGTTGATCAGCAGGAATAAGATGTTAAAGTTAATATTATTAATTTTGATAGAAAAATACTACCATTGAAGAGACAATTCCACAAACGACTGAGGCACCAAGATTAATAGCGATTGGTACTGTAAAGAGTGCATGCTTTTACTATGCGTATGGCATTCCCATGTTTACAACTAATAATGCTGTGAAAGCTGTAATTTTGATTATGGCGACTAATTGGATTTTTAATACAGAATTTTCCTTTTTCTTGTTATTAAGCAGTGTATTGCTGAAAAAAAAGTTTTCTGTTGAAAATTTGCAAAAATATGGTACAGTTGTTGGATTGCTCAAACAACTAAAACTATATACTAATTTCAATAAAAATTAAATTAGACATTACATGCCTTGTTCTTCTTTGTGTTCTTCATTGTTCCTTTTTTATTAAAAGAAAGTCTTTACCACTAAATATGCCCCCAGAAAAAATTAGCCCTTCTCTCAGGTTTTAATAAAATTAAGTAATAATTCTTTACTAATATGTTGATGTTTTTGATTCTATTTCGTGTTAAAATTTTTTTTTGAAATTTTTTTTTGAATGAAGATCCAAATGATCAAGGATATTAAAATGTTATTGATTAGTTTTTTCCCTGTAATGTGTTTCCCTGTAATTTTATAAGACAGGGGATATTTTTATAGTAATTTTGTTTTAAATCAAAATCCTAAGGAGTCTAAATATGTTATAGAAAATTCCAAACATAACTGAGAAAATTATTTAATTTATTATTGGTCAGAAATTGTGTTAGAATTGGTTAGAAATGCATATATCTTAATGTTAAAATTTTATTGCAGTGCTTTAATAAGAGCAATAAGTAAATGAAACTGTAAGTTAATCAACAAAAATAATAAATTTTTAAACATTAAATGTGGCAAGAAAGATATTTAAATCTATATAGATTTTTATGGGAAAATTTCGTCCTAAAACAGGTTTTAAAAGGCACCCAAATCAGCATAGCTAAAATGTGTATTAAGTGTTCTCCATAATAGGTTCGAAGTGGTATTCAGATCGGTTGTTACGATATCAAAATTGGATATTAAACACTGCAAAAAATTGATTCCCAGCTTCGTCCAGAATGGGATTTGAGACAATGATAACTAACACAGACATGAGTCATGATCCAATTTAGTATGAACCCAAATTGGCTGACCTCATACCTAACTTTCTTTCAATCCAAATTGGGTTTTTTTATACCCAATTTAGGCTTTATTTTTTTTCTATGATGGGTATACACAGAGATATTCAAAACAAGCATGGGTCGTGACCCAATTTAGTATGAGCCCAAATTGTTAATTCCATACCTATCCAATTTAGCTTTGTATTTTTTCTGTGTCATTTAAATAGCATACACGAAGCTATTTGAGTAGTATTAAATTGGAAAATTAATCAATTTTATTGAATGAATGCTGTTTTGTAGGGCAAAATAATCTGTCTTAAAATAAAGTATGAAATTTACTCATGTTACTCAATTTACTCATTTACTCAATTTACTTATATTTTAAGCCGGCACTGTGGTCAGTGCGTGCCACATGTAGAATTCGTATCGACCAGCCATCATTGTGAATTGAACCTGGTTTACCTCATTGAAAGGCGAACGCTCTATCCCCTGAGCCACCACGGCTCAAATATTGATTATAATTAAAAATTTGCTATTATTTATTGATTTTTGCAGCCATATGCGCGGCGTTGGACACAGTGAACAAAAGTGCCACGTGTAAGTTTTTTTCATTAAATAAATCGTTATTTTAAATTTTTTAGAATATTTCTTTTTAAAGATTTTAATAAAAGCTTCTTTTGCTGTTGCATAAGCAAGACCATTCTTAATTTTCCCGACTGCTCCAACTTACAGGCATACAGATCACTTACTACAGTTTTCTGAACAGATGTGAACAACATACCATAAGCAATAAAAATTACACTCATTGAACTCTCTCTCTCTATATATATATATATTTGATTTTATCGAGAAGTATCAATTTTAGATGATACTATTAGAAGAAAATATAAAAATCGATTGAAAGAAAATATCGAGAAATCATATTATTATACTTCCTAAATGAAATCAAACAATAAATATTTTTTTCAGAAATTATTTAAAACTTTTTTTTAGAATAACATTACATAAAATTCGATTTTGCTAACTTTTAATTATCTTTTCAAAAGTGCCTTATTAATGCATGGGAATCAAAATTTCTAACACCGTTTTAGCTTAAAATGCGATTAAAAGGAGGTATTCTTTATCTTATATAAACAAAGGTGGTGAAGGGATATTTTGATTAATAAGAAATAGCTATTAAAAGGTAAAGTAAGTAATATGATCATCCCATTATGCCATTATCAGTTGCGATAAGATAAAATACACGTTCTTAAGCATATAGCTTTTATTCTCAAATTAAGTGTAAAGAATTCATTTTAGTTAATTTCCGTTCAATTAATTGTTTTGCCATATATTCTCTTGCAGATTAAATCTAAGAATCTTTCTATTACACTAATTTATTTATGTTTCAATTCTGTTATATAACTAACCTAGACTTATTATTAATATATTTATTTACATTTATACACGAAAAAGCAATTCTGGTAAAACTACCATGCAGTATGGTAATGAAATTTCTGGTTAAAAAAACAACGTAATTCTGGTTAATAAATCCAAAATATACGGAATTTAAACCATTCATTTGGTAATTTTTCCGTTCATATGGTAACGGTTTACCAAGAACTCTGGTCTTATTACCGCACATTTAGTAAAAAATACTAAACTGAAAAGTGAATTTAACCAAAATGGTTTTAATGCCATGCTCTAATGCATCGTGATAAAATTACCAAATTTTACTATATTTATCAAATTTTACCATATTAACCAAATTTTGCCACATATTATAGAACCATATTGTATTGTTAATTTTGCCAGTATCAATACCAAAGCACTTCAGTAAAATTTACCGAACTTTTTAGCATTCCCATTGAGCTAAAAACACGTTAATTGGGATAAAAACACGCTAAAAACACGTTACACACCATATTCTGGTAGTTCTGGCCAAAAAATTTTTTTTTCAGTATATTTATGATTTTAATTGTTTAAACTCATTTGTAAACGTTTTTGTTATGATGTTTTTCTTGATAGTTGGTATTTACTTCCAGTGAAATCTTACTTATGTAAAAAAATCTTCATATTTTTCTCGAAACGTTGTTATCAGTTAATTCAATATAATAAGCTATAGTTTCTAAAACTAATCAGTGCTTTTATACTCAAACGAGATTTTAGTATCTTGAAAACTAGTAGCTAAATCATATCAGTATGATTGCCTTGTATCTGATCGATGGATCTGATTAATCGATAAATTTGATGAAAAACTATAAAATAATTCTGATTATAAAAAGGTTTTTAAAAACTAATCAGTATTTTAATACTCATACAAGTTATTATCTTTAAAACCTGGTAGTTAATTTTATTCTGGTAATTGATTAAACCTGGAAATGATTGCCAACCACGGCTTTTGTACAAAAAAATATCTAATCAATCATTGAACAATTCAGACTAAAAATGACTATTAAATATACTTTTAATAGCTAATCAGCATTTTTTAAACCAGGTTTTATTACCTTTTAAACATAGTAGTTAAATTATATCGGCTTGTCAATTATAATTTTTGTGTCACAAATGTTAATTATGTTGGACATACACTGAGAAAAAAAATGGCCAAAGCAACTGGAATATGGTAAAATTTACCGAGTTTCTGGCTTTATGGGAGCAGCAAAAATCACAGTAATTTTTACCGAAGCGCCTTAGTGATGATTTTTGGTAAAATTAGCAGTAAAATATTGTTTTATAACATATGTCAAAATTTTGTAAATGTGGTAAAATTTGGTAAATGCAGTAAAATTTTGTGATTTTATCATGATACTTTAGAACATGGCATAAAAATCATTGATTCGGTTAACTTTGCTAATTTTACAAGATTACTAATGTCTTTACCATATAATACGCTAATTTTACAAGATTTTTTTTCTGTGTCTGAGAAGATATTTAATTTTCTCTTTTAAAATTGAAAAAAGTTAGACTCGTTTTTTAAAAATTACCTTTTCAATGCGTTAAAATTCTATTTATTTAATTTGTATTTATGCAGAGTTTACATTAACACGCTTTCTGTTAATTTTTAGAATTCCTGTCAAAAGTGAAAGAAAGTAAAAGTTAATACATTATGGGAAGCTAATTAATATTTAGAGCAGGAAAATACGAAAACGGTATTAAAGTGCTATAAATCATTACTATCGAAGACGAGTGGAACAGCATCAAGACTTGTTAGATTGTTGGAAAAAACTAAGAAAAGTTAAAAAGAGATTATTAGAGAAACCTCTCCGCTTAATCAGAAATCAAACTGGTTTTGATGTTTTTCATTCCGCTTTCCTAACTAGTGATTTGACAGATTTCGAAAATGTTTTCATTTTTTTTCTCACTCCAATGATGTTTTTTGACCTTTAATGTCTATATTTTTTAACTTCCTCCGTGACAAGGTTTCTAAAAATATATATTAAGAGTGATCACGGTAGAACACCGAGTATAAAAAATATTCAGACTTTCTCGAAGAATTAGTACAAAATAAAGCTTAATAAATATCCATGTAATAGTAAAATGTTTTATAACTTCAATATTTTTCAGATATTTTCAAAAAAACATTTGTCACTCTGTTTGTAAGAGTATGTCAACCAGTTTAATATATCTTTAAAATAAATTTATTTCTATAGAAGCTAAATTTTTTAAAATTTGTTTTGTTGTTTTTTTATTTGATACAATGATATTCTGCGACAATCTCGGATGTCAAGAAAGAGGGCATTATTTTAACGAAGGACATTTGCAAACGTTTGAAAAAATGGAATTATTTTAGAAGTGCAATTTTTTTTCAATGTTTTAAAATAAAATACAACGGAATAAGCTAATAACTTAATATAAGTTAATTACTTTTAAATTCCTAACTGTTTTCTAGTAATATTTTGTAAGTGGCTACAAGTTTGAAATCTATTTTTAATAGAAAATTTCAAATTAGTTTTTTTTTTCATTTACACTAAGCTACATAAAAACACATTTTTAAATCAATTGAAAAAAAACCCAAAAGAATAAAAGCACAAGAAACATAACTTTAAAATTTCTGTACCTGCTAACTTTGAATACCATTTCTTATTGCTATTGTGAAAGCGAGACAAAATGATTTGTTAAAATGTATTAATGCTAGTCAAAGGAGCATAACATACAAAGTTCTTGATTTAGTACCTCCATTTTGTTCAAGGACTTCTAATATGAAACATATCAATAATCAATATTCACTCCATCTTGCATGCGGGTTTTGACTGAAGTTAAATTAAAATTATTTTCTCGGAAAACTCTTTCTCTGCGCGTATTTACTTGGCCGTAGAATTTATAATAAATATTTGTTGTATTACTTTGTATACTTTTAGAACAGCTTAAAATTCATTAAAATTTGCTTTTGCATAAAACTATTTATGTTTTGTGATCGTTTGGTAAATTTTAAATAAGAATTTTTATGATTTCAGGAGAAAATTGGTTATAACAAAATAAACCTTCTTGTTTAATTAAGGTACAAAAAAAACGGAAAACGTTCATAACTTTTTATCTAGATATCGGATTTCGCTTCTTAAGATAATATGGCCCCGTTAAATTAGTCGGAAGAGTATCAAAACTCTGCGCTCTTTATTGCCAATTTCTCTTTTTTGAGTGATTCGCCATTCTATTTTTGAGCTATTTAAGTAAAATAAAAACTTTTTATACACAATTTACAAATAATTTATCCAAAGATAGTTTGTAAAAAATATTTTTTGAATAATTTTTTTCATTTTTTTAAATTTAATAATAGTATAAAAAAAAATTAATTATAATAAATATTATAGATATATTTGAATTATTATTTGAATCACCATTAAACGATGAAGTTTTGATTCGAAAAATACAAATTTTGAACAGAATCGGCCAAATGGTTCTGAGAAATGAAAATTGAAAATCACAACATTTTGGAAATGTCATTACTCACAAACTATTTGGATGGCTTTGCTCAAATTCTGAATTTTGTCACTTAAATTACACAGTTTAAAATGAGGTTAAAATTTGTATACCTTGGAATTCAAAAGGTTCATTGTTAAATAAATATTTAATAATGGAAATTAAATAATTAAAAATTAAATAAATATTAAATAAAAATTGAATAAATAAAATTAAATAAAAATTGAATAAATAAAATTAAATAAATATAAAAATTAAAATTAAATAAATATTTTTAAAAAATTCTATTTTTCATGGAAAGATAAATTTTATAATTGTGTTGAATGATATTTTCCTTCTCTTAAATGGTTGAAAAAGTATAGGAAAGTGTTAAAAATAATAAAATAACAATAGGGGACCGCTATCTTGACTGATAAACTTTTGGGATCATTTTTTCTAAATTGCGGCTATCCCTATTAACATTTTGAGGATCTAAAATCGAAATATGTCGAAAAAAATATGCTTATTTAGTTTTTGTGCTTCATATTGTAGCATAAAATATGTGCGAAAATTAATTAGCATATTTGATCTTTAATTCTCGAACCATTAAAACAGTTTCTAATTTCGTACTTTATTCGTACATTAGATCAAAAGTTACATAGTTGTTCAGTGTTCAGTTTATTATTTTATTATACGGATTTTTTTTTTATCTCGAGTGTGTTTTTCTCGATAAATAAATAAATAATATTTATGCACTGTACCCTTATTCAAAATATTTTCTTAGTATCGATAATTTTTTTGCTTCAAAACTTCTTTTTTTGACAACGAAAAGCTCCACATTGGAAAAATTAAACAAATCTTATTATTATATGAGGCGTGTCTTATATTTAATAGCTTTCAATACATCAAGAGCCGAATAACAGGATCTGAAAAAATTGTATTTAGTAGATGGCATCGTATCTATCACCACTTTGAGAGCCGTGGTTACTCAGGGGATAGAGCGCTCGCCTTCCAATGAGGTGAAACGGATTCGAATCCCGGAGATGGCTAATCGATACATATTCCGCACCCAGCTTTCAACGACCACAGTGTTGACGTAAAATATCCTCAGTGGTAGACGGATCATGAGTAAGAGACTAACCATGGGAGGTTTTCGTGGTTTTCCTCTCCATATAACGCAAATACGGGTTTGTTTCATAAAAAAGTCCTCCACGAAAGCAAATTTCTCCCAATACTTGATCCAGGTGTTCCCTTAGTCTTCTGGATTGGGTTCAAAATTACAAGGCTACGGAGTTGAAGATTAGTAGCCATAAACCCTAAATTGAGTCATTTGTCCAACGACGGTAATAATATCATTAATAATAATGTCTCTCTGTTTTCAATCTTTTTTTACCTTTAGGCTCTTAATAGTAATTGGAATAAGCTTCATTAATAAACGGAAGCTTATAAGTTCTCAAATGTTTTATTTTGAGTGAATAAACTTGATAAGATAAAGAGTAAAATTACTTCGCATTATGTAACACAAAAAGTACGCGTTAAAAACAAAGAACAGAGAATTAAAGGAAGGTTGCTGCATTAATTATAAGCCAATTTTTACACGCAAATTTTTAAAAACGTTTTAGACAATGGCTTAATTATATTCATAATGTTTTTACTTCCTCAAATGAGTATTTATTTTTCATAATTTTTTGGCGAAAGAGGAAATTTTCTTTCTCCAAATTAATGAAATGGGAAATTTTGCATTCTCTATTTATTTAAGCCTATACTTAAAGTAATTAACTATTCTAATCACATTCTTCTGATTAATAAAGCTATTTATTAAAATTAATTTTCGGAATCAGGTGTTGAAGATCAGTATTGAACGATAGTAACTGAGTTATAAGGCAGATTTATTTGCATAATCGGATAAAAAATAAATGCCTCGAGATTTTTATAAATTCCTAGCGAGGAACGAAAAAATTAAATTATCATTAAATTTTTATTACTTATTTTTGGTTAAAATGGTATCTGATACGTGCTTTTAATCCTTAATTTAAGCGAACAAAAATAATTCTTCTCTTATTATTTAAAGATCAGACGCCCACAAATAATTTGTTTTTATTGTTAAAGACTAAAAGTTATTAATGGAAGAAAATGTAACACAGTTAATAATTTATGCTATCGAATTTTGTTTGTCAGCTATCCTTATGCGACGTTTCTTAATTTTCATCAAAAGAAGCTTTGAAAATAAGATTATGCACTCAGTTTTAGGTCATACATTTATTACAATAATGAACCAGTTTTTCAAAATACAATGTTTAATACAATATTTTATCATGCACTTTACAGAAAAAAAAATACCTGTTAAATTTGCGGAAAAAATGATCGGTTGGAATACCAGCACAAAACCGTTATTTTAACAAAGAAATACTGTTATTTAAAACTGACACATGATTTTTAAGCAGATAAGTACTGTTGTTTTAACAAACACTGTTATTTTAACAACAAGAAACTATTATTTTAATGAAAAACTCTGTTATTATAACAACAAAAAAGGAAGAAAAAAAAAAGACAAACTCTAAAATAACAATGTCAGCATTTACTTCTGCTCTAGCCGAGGGCAGAATTCCCATGACCAGACACAGCGGGATTCAAACCTGGAGTACCTCATTAAGAGGCAATTGCCCTTTCTCCTCAGCCATGACAATGATTGGATACTGCTATATTTTTTTATGTTTTTTATAACCGTCGTTGAACAGCCAACGCAAATTTGGGTTTACGACTATTAATGTTCAACTCCGTAGCCTTGTAATTTTGAACAAAATTCAGAAGACAAGGGAACTTCTGAATCAAGTATTGGGAGAAATTGCCTTCATGGAGGACTTCTTGATGGAACCAACCAGCATTTGCGTTACTTGGAGAGGAAGACCACGAGAACCTCCCACGGTTAGCTTGACTGCAAGGGGACTATAACCCATGATCCGCTTACCACTGAGAATATTTCACGTCAGCACTGTGGTTGGTGCAAGCCGGATGCGAAATTCGTACCGATGAGCCATTGTTGGGATTCGAACCCGGTTCACCTCATTGGAAGGCGAACGTTCTATCCCCTGAGCCATCGCGGCTGGATAATGCTATGTGAAAGAAACCATAAATAGTCTTTTATCTAAAAAGTCTTACTCATAGAAATCATATTTAAGTGTAAAAAAACGTTTAAAACTTTATTTGATTAATTTTATAAAAATGTCTGGCGGTTGAACTTACTGAAAACTTTATAACCGTATAAGACAGATAATAATCAGGTAGTGTATCAATTTGACAACGAAGTCGAATTGCAATTTTATTCATACGGTGTTCGAAATCATAAAATAATTTCTGACTAGTAAGATCAAATTTAGAAAACAATCGTAAAATAATTCGAAAAAAGTTAAAGTAATCTTGAAAAAACTGCATGGAAAAAACTAGAATTTGAATTGACAGTTTTTAATCTGTTTATAATTAGGGTGGAAAACATAGAAATACCGTTTCATGAAAACAGTTTTAAACCGTCAAATATACCGAAAAAGTCTGTAAAAAAATGGAAATTTTTTGCAGCTCGTGGGTAACGATTAAAAACAGAAGAAATCTGCATTTATCTTTTAAAAAAATTTTTGTCGATAAATAATATGTTTTTTTTTCTCTGTAGCATTTACAGTTATTTTTACAGTGTATAATTTTGGTCGAAGGGGTATCTGATACGCAATTTTATCGTTGAATTAAGTAAACAATTTCTAGTTATTATTTAAAGATTAAAAGCTTGTTCATTTTTAACTTATTTTTTCGTGTTGTAAAACACTTCAGTGTATTACAATAACAGTAATGGTGATGGTAGCAATGGGTAATGGTAGTTAATAGTAATGATGGTAAAAACTTCATCACTGTTTATAATTTATGCTTATTTTCAGCCAACTATTTCAATGCGATATTTCACTTTCTAAAAGAATCTTTGAATCAAAGAATGGATCACATATATAGGTAAAATCCGAAATAAATTATTTCTCCGCTTTCATATTTGTGACAATGTTATTTTTCACGCCAAAGACATTTTACTAAATACTTTCAGACCTTATGATATGATTTATGACGATCGTATATTTAATTTCTTATGAGCTCTGGAATGTCAATTCAGAGACCAAAATATTTTAATAACAAACATGTAATTAAAAGTAAAACTGCTTTAATACAAATATACGCTAAAATCATTTTTTATTATTCATTCATTTTTTCATAAGCATGAAACAGAATACTTTTTATTCGTAACTCAAATAAATAACGTTTTAAATGGCGCTTTGAATATCATGTTTCACATTTTAATTTTAAAAAAAAGTAAAAAATTATAAAAATCTATTTTCTTTGGAAAAGTTGCAAAAATATTGCTTTAATTCATTTTTATCACTTGTAAATGTATATAAAATGAATTATTTTTTAAAATTATTATTTTATTGAGAACTTTTGCAGTAATTCATTTTTGAAATTTATAGTTTATATATTTCTCACTCAATGAAAATGTTTCAATTTAGCAAAAAAATATTAGAAAACTTAGTTCTTTTGTAAAGTATTATATTGCTCTTCATTCATATGTAATTAATATGTGCTCAGGCTATTGAATGACCGAACAATTCTACCAAATTTTCTGATTTAATTAAAATAATTGAAATGTAAGTTTGTAACGAAAGATATTAGTTTTTGTATAATTTTTTCATGAATGAATGTAGCAAAAGAGAAATATTAAAAGTTCGATTATTCTAAATTATATTTTTGCTTCCTCTAAAGTTATTTTAATTGTTTTTCCTGGTTTCCCCCAGACAAAATCATCTACATGCTTCTTTTTTTAAAAATAGTATCATGTTACTTCTATTAAATATCCAAGCTTAACATTTTAAATTTATTTTTTAAGTTTATAGGTTGAGAAACTCAAATCATTCTTAAGTGTATATTTTTAAAAAAAAGTATCATCTACATGCGGAAAAAAAAATTATGGGCAAAATTACCAGAATATAGTAAAATTACCATGTTTCTGGATCTATGGGAACACCAAAAAGCTCGGTAATTTTTACCGATGAGTTTTGGTAATGATTTTGGTAATATTAATAAAAAAAACATGGCTTTATAATATGTGATCAAATTTGGTATATGTGATAAATTTGGCAATTTTATCATGATTCCTTAGAGTATAGCATGGAAATCATTATTCGGTTGAATTTATTTTTCAGCTTGGCATTTTTTACTATATGTGAGTTAGAACGAACTATAATTTCGAAAATCAGAATTTCCGGTAAATCGTTACCATATGAACAGAAATTTTACCAAATTAATGGTTTAAATACCGTATATTTTAGTTTTATGACAAAAATTCTAATTAATTATTATGTTTTTTTCAACCAAGAATAATGTTTTATTTCAACAGGATACGTCGTTACTATAGATTGCGGTAATTTTACCGGAATTTCTTTTTCTCACACAATTCAGTGTGCAAAATAAAAAACTGGATAATTACATAACTTTTAAACCAGTGAACGTGTTTTGTGTGTATAGATGCAAATTTAATGGTACGAGAGGCTAATTAAGCATGTTAAATAATTTTTGCATGTGAAATTAAGAGAAAGTTTTTCTCTAAATAAACATAACTTTTCAGACTGATTTTAATTTTTTTCCCTCAAAGAACATATCGTTACATTTAATTATATTTACTTAACATTCTCAAAGGTTACATAGTATTTTATACCACATAATTTTTAATGGAACAATATAAAATTTATGCAAAATTGGTTGAAACGTTTCTGCATGATTAAATTTCGAACTTTCAAATTTTTGTTTTTAAATTTTCATTTTTCAAGAGTATTTTTAAATGTATATTTATAATTTTTTCAATTTATAAATTTTTCGTATTCTTGAATTTGTATTTTTCAAAAGCTATTCGTCTGACTTCGTTCCAATTTCTGCTTTCGTCACTTCAAATGACAAATGAGTTTCTAAATAATTAAATTTCGATTAAGTAATATTTTTTATTTTTTTATTTTTCAAGAGCTTATTCGACAAATTTTATTTTGCTGAAATTTTCGTTTTTGTTACTTTAAATAACACAGTTGAAAATGAATTTCGGAGTAATTAAATTTCAAATAAATTGAAATTTTCATTTTCACATTTCAAGAGCTTTTCATTTTATTTCGTTGAAAAATTTTGTTTGTAAACTTTGCTTGACATAGTCCAAATTAATGTAAAAGTTTGTAATTCGTACCATACAAAATGTTTTTGAGTATTATTAAAACAACTAGCAAAAATGAATAATTAATGGAAAAAATGCGTTTTGCATGGATTTATATTTAGAAAGCAAGTTTTATATTTGTGGAAGAAATCTCTTGATTCTCTTCAACAGCCTTCATTCTAATTCTTCAAGAAATATAGTGAAATATGTAAAAAGTGAAATCAAAATTATGGAACTCAAATATTCTACCGTTCTATTAACTATTGAGACCTTATGGAAACAGACTAATTTATGAAATTACTCTTAATTAGAAAAACTCGCTAGTTTAATAAACTGAATTACCAAATAAAAAAAAATTAAAGTTTGATAAAAAAAAAATTTTAAAAAAATTTATGTCATCAGATCGTCTCTCAAAGTCGAATCGGAAACATCATAATCATGCCAAAACTAGCGCCAAATATAAAATCTTTAAGCCAAAAAATAATAAATAATATTGTAAAATAATATTGTAAAATTTCATTTTAATAAAAGACAGATATAATGGTAAATAAATAGCCTTTTAGTGACATTAAATAGCTTTCTACTTTAGAAGACTTAACATATTTCAAATATTTATAGCCGGCATATGACTCTCATTGCTGCGATGGCCATAATGGATTTTCAACGAATCTCATTGGTCGAGGTGAAGGGGAAAACGAAATGATGTTTAGAACTCGCGCGTCCCATTAGAAATTTCCTGAAAAAGTCGCGCAAGAAACTAGTCATGCATCGTTCTAAAAAGGTCATCACGTAGTTGATTGACAGGGGTTACCCAGATATTGGGGCGTTTAGAAACCGTGCCGTGAAACACCGGTTTCTAAGCGTCAGATGCAAGATATAAATGACGAAAATGAATATAGTATGTCTACATAAAGAACTCCCCTAGCCATTAGTCAAGAGTGGTGGTGATGACTATGGTTGCGGGGTTTAACTATTTCAAGGTCATTATTTAAGATAGGTTTTGACTCCGGTCAACGAGAGGAAGGGAATCAGGGGAGAAAGAAGCTCCCTTTTTTGAAATGCACTATTTGCTATTTCCATAGCAGCAGACGGCCTTAGACTTCGTGGTGAGGGGAGTTTTCTCGATAGACAAACTGTAGCTCCTCTTCTTTGTTTAGGTTTTCGAAAGGTTTTCAGATTCTCTGGACCGGGGTTTAATTACTAGATTGGCTACTGTTGCTTCGTTTGGCGAAACAAAGTCTTTCTTGGGTCAAAAACAATCAATGAGGATTAATTTGATTTTTCTAAAATCTTAATGTTTAAGCTAGTTAATTGTTGACGTCTAAAATAAAAATAACATATAGTTATTTCCCTACTAAAAAATTAGAATGATAAAAATTTTATAATTTCTACCGTATTTAATCAATAGTTAATTATTTATTATAGTAATAATTTACAGTAATAATTATAGTAATAATTTACTAATAATGTTTTTTTCCTGGTGCACTGTAACTGTGAAAGTTAAATCGATAATCAAAAATCTTAAAAAAGTCTATAAATACTTAAATGACAAATAAATTATTATGCGTTTTGTAAATTACTGTAAGTCAGTAGTTTTAATATATTTATTTATCAATCATATCTTGAATGGAAAAGGAAAAAAAAATTGCTAATCTGGATGTGGTGCGTCGAGGGTTAAAAAGCATAAATTTTAAAATCATTTTAGCTGGTGGACCAAGTGAAATTACGCGAAACTAATTATGACAAATTAGTAAAAAAATAACTGCAACCTCTTCAACAGTGTATTAGCTATCGACTAAGATTTGTAATAAAATAAAAAGAAATCTAAGCTTGTTTAAATGGCTGTAGACTTAAAATGTACCATCCGAAAATTTTCAAGCGATTTTTAGCAATATCATTCGTTTCTTATTTGCAATTGATTTGCTACGTCGGATATACAGACTAATACTAATTGTTAATATTCCAAATATTATACACATAAAAATATTAGGTGATAAAGTTAATGAGAATAATTGAACCAACAAAAGAAACCATTAGAAAAAGATAACATTTCTGCCATAACAATTGAGAAATTCTATTGTATAATAAAACTGTTGATAACATTAAATATACTATTTCATTTTCCTAAACCTAAAATTATATGCAACAAATTGGTACGACAATTACTAGAAGGCAAATACTAGGCACTCTATAAAAACGCTTCTTCTTGTTACAGAATTTAAAGTATTCAAACATTAATTAATCAGTTAATTACAGATTATACTTCCATAAATTAACATTCCTTAACTAAAAAATGAAGAAATTCAAAAATTTTCTATACATTTGGAAATGATAAATAAAATAGTAATTCGATTATAAATACCGAATAAAAATTATTAATACATGCAGTTTCTACTTAACGAAATAATTAATTTTACTAAAAAATCACTTAAATGATAGAAAGTGGAATCATTATTAAAAATTTTTATTGAGAGTTTCATTTTACTAAGAATAGAAAAATTATTTAACTAACATCATTTTTAATATCTCTTAGTTATCTTAACATATTTTGTAATGATTAATTTGTTCATTAAAGAGTATAATTACACATTTATTTTATGAGTATCTATTTCATAAATGTTAAGAAAAAATAACAATGAAATTTGTTAATATTGACTAAAGAATCTACACTAAAAAAATAATTGTTTTTTTAAAAAATAAGGTTAGATGATAGTTAAAATGTTAGTTAAAATAACTATAGTTTCGTTTCTATCTAATATATTTACCTTTTAATCAAATAATTTTACTATTTCAAATAATTCATTCGCTTGCTATCCCTATAGATTAAAAGGAGAAAATATATCTGATATTGTAGTAATACATGATTTATAGTTATTAATTATTCTTGTAATAATAATTAAATAAATAACCAATTATATTTGTTTATGTGTAATTTCATTGCATGTTTTCTAAACTAGGCTGACGCTTTTCAGACATTTAAAACTGGAAAACAGTTAAGGTCGGAAAAAAATTCTTACGAAAAATTCGAGTAAGAAGGTGAAACATTTTCTCCTTCAAAATTCAGGTTTTAGCTCAAATTGAGTGGGCTGTAAACAAACAGAATTAAAATAAAATATTAAATAATTAAAAATCACATTATTGTTCTTTTGAAATGTTAAATAGCCATAATTAAATGTAGTAATTAATGTGACCTGCTGTGTTGTGATTTTAAACTTCTTTTCTTTTTTTTTTCTTTTCTTGATTGATAGGTTTAGTGTCCGCTGCGCCATCTGTCAAAAGCTTTTAGAAGAAAAATAGAAACTCTGATAGGAAGAAATATTGTCTAGTCAGATGAATTTGCTGCAAAATCCGATTTAACATGAACCATTTTCTTGTTATAAATTTTTGCAAACCACATATCTTTTTTGGATACCCCGTATTATTATATGCTTTTTGTGTGTTGCTTCAGCATAAAATTGCGCTTCACAAATAGATTCTAAACGTCTTAATTGACTGAATTCCACTTTATTTTCAAGCATTGTGTAGATTTAATTGTCAAACGAAAGGTTAGCCATAAAATTAATTGTCCATGTTTTGCGTTGGGAAGTTTGATATTAGCGTTAAAATTTCCGATTCATGTTTCTTGGCTACATTATTGGTCGTGATTTAATTATTTTGTATCGTATTTAACCAAAATATAATATTTTGAGCATAAAACAAAGCAGTTCAAAACTACCAAGTTAGTAGATAAACATTTTATGCAAAAAAACTGAGAAATTCAGTTCATTATTTTTCCTTGAGTCGATATAAACTGCTGTTTGTAGAAAATGCAACACCATGAAGGAATCATCTGAATCAAATGAAATTCGCAGCAAATGTCAATTATAGGATATTATGCAAATTAATAAAGTTTCAGAGCCATCGCGCGTGCGTGGCGCGCGCAGCGCCCTCTGAATTGATGCTGAAAGCGTATAAATAAAGTGCTGTAGCGGGACGTTGAAAATAGTCTATGATTATTTGTTAGTGGCAAACGTTTAGTGAGACCTGAGTATGCCTCCACGACGGAAGAATAAGAAATTCAAGCAACTTACGGAGTTTGAACGAGGGAGGATAATCGGCCTTCGAGAAGGAGGATTTTCCTATCGCGCAATAGCAGCTCGTATGCAGCGGAACAGTTCCACAGTGATGCGAGTTTGGAAGCAGTGGACCGACGAGCACCGAACAACTCGAAAAACAGGCACTGGACGACAGAAGGTGACGTCAGAGCGCGATGATCGACACCTGCTCCGCATGGCGGTGAATGATCGCACAGCTTCCTCCAGGCAGCTGGCAGCACATTGGTCTACTGCTACAGGTGTACAATTGTCGGCTTCGTCAATTCGTCGTCGTCTGCTGCGCCGTGGATTGCGTGCAAGGGTGCCATTATACAGGATTCCCCTCACGGCGGATCATCGACGGCTGCGTCGGCAGTGGGCTCTTGAGCACAGAGACTGGCGAGCTGATTGGCACCAAGTTGTCTTTTCAGATGAATCACGCTTCAATTTGTGGACCCATGATGGCCGTGTTCGTGTTAGACGTTATGCCGGTCAACGCTGCCTTCCTGAGTGTATTATTGAACGACATAGTGGTCGAACACCCGGAGTTATGGTCTGGGGTGCGATTTCGTATCATGGACGATCCAATTTGATACGAATTGAGGGTAATCTCAATAGCAACAGATACGTCCGTGAAGTGCTACAGCCCGAAGTCGTTCCTTTCCTTCAAGGCATCCCTGGAGCTATCTTTCAGCAGGATAATGCACGCCCACATGTTGCGCGGACTGTTAGAGACTTCTGTTCAGCACAACGCATGCAACTTCTTCCTTGGCCTGCTTATTCGCCGGATATGTCGCCTATTGAGCATGTGTGGGATATGGTTGGTCGGCGTCTCACTCGTGATCCGCGTCCTGCAGTTTCCAAAGACGAACTTTGGTTGCGCATACAAGCGATATGGAATTCTCTTCCTCAAGCAGATATTCAACATCTGTTTGACTCCATGCCACGTCGTATAGCAGCACTTATTGCAGCCCGTGGTGGCTGCACCAAATACTGATTTCGGACGCTTAATTTGCTTCTTTTGTTTTGAAAATTTCATCATTTATTTGTATCAGTACAAGTCGTTTCTGCATTAAATTTCATTTGATTCTGATGATTCTTTCATGGTGTTGCATTTTCTACAAACAGCAGTTTAGAAAAATTGACGCACTTCCAATTAAATTTTAAGGAATTAAGTTTCTTTATTTTAATCATAGGAAAATTTCATTTCCGTTTCTTTTTTTCGTACTTTTTTGTACTAGCTATTTTGTTTGTTACTTTATTGTTTATTTGAGCAAATCATATTAAAAAGAAACATTTACAACAAAAACATAAATGAATAAAATAAATAAGCAAATAAAGATAATACCATTGAAAACGAATACTATGTATTAGGAAATAAATTTCATACCTTTACGAAGTAGTATTAGCTATTCTTTAGAAATAAAAAATAAAAAAATTGAACAACAATTAAAAAAGAGAATAAAATTTTTCAATAACGAAAGTAAAACATGGCAACATAAAAAAAACAAAGTAATATTTCAGCTTAACTGCAAAGAGACTATTCATAAACACTTCTTTGTTTTCTAATGAATATTCATCATAAATAGAATTTATCAAAGTTATGCTAATACCTGTTAATAGACAACTTATTTATGGCACCTAAATACTTTTTATGATGTTGATTAAATTAATTCAAAAAACTTTGACAAGGAAATAAACGAAAATGACAGGAAAACGTCACGCCTGTTTGATATTCTGAACTTTAAATTGAAGTCATTTTAATATTTTAGATATTTTACATGCCTCTATAAGCAAATGACATGTCACATTAATATTTGCATAAATCAATAATTTTGAATAAATGACGTAAAGAATACTTAGTGGAATAAAAAACAGTTCTGTCATCATATTTATGTGCAGCACTTACCTGCCAAGACCTTTTAGATTAGAAACCTCATTTAGTTTTCTTGCTGCATCAAACACAGACGTTTCATCATCATGGTCCCTAAAATGATATGCTTCGATTATGCATATATTCTTTAAAAAAAGTATATGCACACACACATTTATATATATATATATATATATATATATATATATATATATATATATATATATATATATATATATATATATATATATATATATATATATATATATATATATATATATATATGCATACAGTCCTTGGCCTAATTATTAGACGCACTATAAGATTCTATGTAAAATCTTAATTATCATGTGATACTATACAGCTTTATTGTTTTCACGCGATTGTAACCGTTTTGCACTTGTTTATGTTCATGCATCAATTGGTTAACATTGTATAGTTCGTTCACCAGGAGTTGAGACTTGGCTCCACCTCCTCGGACGCAGAGTTCATTTCAGCGTGGGGGAGTAAGAGGAAAAACATCTCCGTTGTTGAAATTGAGACAACCCTTAATTTGCGCCAAGCACAGAAAGTGAATTATTTTTCACTTACTTTGCTTTATCATCTGCTAATATACCTTTTGTTACACTAGCTAATTAAATATAGTTTAAATTTAGCAACTGTTGTTCTCCCAGCGAAATGTGTCATAAAGGACAAACTATTCACTCAAAAGAAAGAAATATCATAAAAAATAGTGTAAAATATCATCAAATTTATGAAATATTCATTGTTAAAAAAAAAATGCACATAAAGTTTGCGAAATAAATATTTTTGCCAAACGATCGCCAAATAGCAACATTGTTCAGGATTGCTCACAACCTTCTCCCAAAAATAGCGAAATAGTATCGTCGCATACCACGTGATGAAGGCGGAGCCAAGTGCCAACTTCTGGTGAACGAGCTATAGTGCAATGCGTTAAAAATAAATACAAATAGGAAGCATATAAAAAATGTCCTGGATAAACACCCATTACATGTATGTTTAGATATAAAAGTATTGCATATAAACTCGTGCAAAACGTGTAATTATTAAAAAACTACAGTGCGTCTAATAATTTGGTCTAATTATTATAATATACTAATATAATACCTTATATAATAAATATTCTATATTTACATAATACAGTCTAATTTATCCAGTCGTTGAATTTATATTATAAATCGTCAAATTAACCAATTGATACGCAAACGTAAACAAGTGCAAACTTGTTTCAGGTGCATAAAAACAATAAAGCTGTATAGTATCATCTGATAATTAAGATTTTACATAGAATCTCATACTGCGTCTAATAATTGGGCTAGGGACTATATATATATATATATATATATATATATATATATATATATATATATATATATATATATATATATATATATATATATATATATATATATATATATATATATATATATATATATATGGGAAACCTAAAAGCATTAAACAGCTCTCGTGTTCATACTTACCGTTGCCCGTTGCCGTATCTACAGTAGGCAAGAAACAAAACGAACCATCCAGAATAACTTTTGATCTAATGATCGGTTCTTCACGTTATAACTCAAGCTTAATGGTCGAGGGGGTGATATGCTAATTAATTAGTGTGCACAATATTTTAAGTGACGAAATCCGACACAAAAGCATACTTTCTTTGAATAAACATTCCTTTTCTTCGATGGAATCGGATTTCTGACCCCCAAAGTATAGGAGGTATCCACAATCTGGGAAATATGGTCCCCATAGTTTGGTCAGGAGAGCTATCCTAAGTTTGACCCCATAATGTTAATTTTACTTTTCGCGTATTTCACCATATCACGAGAACTTTTTAAACGAATGGAAAAATTTTTGCAGTCATTATTAAATTCGTTTATCCAAAAAGAATTCCACGCAAAAAACAAATTTTAGTAAATATTTACTGTTTTATTATTATTATTTTTTAAAAATAGTCGAAAACATATTTAAATGTAAAGTATAAAATTTTTTACATCATTTTAAAGTATGTAATTTTACATGGCAAAATACAAATTTGAGTGAAATTCGACTAATAGAGGCTAATCCGGCAAATAATCCCGAAACATCAAATTCTTAAAAAAAATTTATATTTTAAATTTGATTTCTCAGTAACTCTTCGCTCAAATTTTGTATTCTGCCATGTAAAATTACATACTTTAAAATGATGTAAAAATTTTCTACCTTACAATTAAAAATTTTTCGACTTTTATTAATTAAAATAATTAGAAATAATAAATATTTGGTAAAATATATTGTTTGCATGGAATTTTTTTTGTATAAACGAATTTGTAATTGTGTCCAAAATTTTTTAAATTTACTTAAAATGTTCTCGTGATATGGCAAAATACGCAAAGAGTAAACTTACATTATGTGGTTCAAGCCTTAGATCGCACTCTTGACCAAACTATTGGGAGCATACTTCCCAAGTTACTGAGACCCCCTACATTTTGGGGGTCAGAAATCCAAATAAATAAAAAAAAAAGGCATGCTTATTCAGAGAAAGCATGTTTAGTGCCTGATTTCGTAACTTAAAATATCATCTGCACTAATTATATAGCATATTTGAGATCCCCTCCTCAAACCATTAAGATTAAATCCTAGAACGTGAAGATCCAATCATTAGACCAAAAGTTATTTAGGGTGATCCGTTTTTTTATTTTGCATTTTGTACATCAAAATGCAATGGTAACCAAGTAGTAGTACTTTATTTACGTTCCACTAGAGCTGCACAATGGGGTGTTGGTGATAGTCAGGAAACATTAGTAAGAATGATCCGAAGACCTACTATCACAGTTTTGATCCTCTGTAAGGGGGATGGCTCCCCCACTTTGGAAGTTCAACGAAGTGAGTGCAAAATCAAACACTTTACGATATAAAAGATTAACGACGACTGATACCGTGCAACCTCTGTTCTTCCGCAGCAAATCAAAGTGGCCCTCACCCGTTCATCGGCTGCTGCCAATCATGTTTGACTTTGGCTTTCTACTGGGAACCGTGTTTTCACGATCAGTGTGGAGCTGATGGTAAAAAAGGACATGCAGTGTCCTCTATAGGAAATTATTTGAGCTAACACCAAGAGCTCTGGGTGGAAATATTTATGCTCTGTTACGTAAACTTGAAGCAATAATTGCTTAACATCAACTCTATTCTCGTTATAAATTTTAAAAACCATTAGTCTTATGACCCTATATTATGAAAATTACTTTACAGAAAATAATGACTTGATATCCTAAAATTAACGATTATGCAACATGCGCTCGCCCACTTTAGTTCGAAATCTCTTTTGAATGGTTGTAGCTGAAATGGTGTCCAGATGTAATAAAGTTGTTGTGCGCTACAAGAGAGCATCGTTTATAATACCTCCTGGTGAAAAAACTGCGGAGTTAGCTAACGGAGAAAAAAACTGCACGAGATATGGTAAAAAAGTGAAATAAAATTTTAGAGTTATATCATTTTGGTTTGAATAGACACGTTTTGGACATTAATGAGTAGTAATGAACACTTTAAACGCACATTTATTTATTTGGAATTACCTGCATTAGAACGTGATGAAACAATATTAGGATAAAAAAAAAGTTTTGTTATCCGAAGATTCCTTCATTTTCGATTTTCAAACTTTGTTTACGTTTTTTGCAAAGAAAATAAAGGTATCTTGCGATAAAAAGTTATTTTTTTAAAAACCTTTCGCCAGATCACTGAGCGAAAAGTAGCGAAATGTACATTTTAAATGTCCTTTTCATACCATTAATGTCTGCAATTTGTCTCTTCAGACCAAATCTGGGGATACTTTATAACTTTGTTATTCACTTTTCCAGTTACCTCGTACTGTTTTCGAGATAGTAATCCAACTCTATAGTTTTCTCCCGGGTGGCGCTGTAATGCATATCTACTGAACACCAGTTTCAGAGCTATAGCTGGGGCCGAGTAAAAATAGTTAAGAGGGTGAACACGGACTTCAGAGGGGATCCTGTATATCGTAATGCAATTTTTTTAAAATATTTTACTGTTAAATGCGCTTCAAATTTCCAAGGTTATTGTGCTCAAGGGGAAAAAAATTAGAATAGAGAATTTATCAATTCTTTGTTTATGAATTAAGTAGAAAATAAAGCAGAGAAATATATTCAGCAAGTCTGTTTTAAATTATTTCTATAATTAAGTTCTCTCTTCGATGGACGGAAAGAAAGAAACTTCCTTAGTTTTGGAAAATTAAGGTTATTGAACGAATCCATAATTCTTGAAGCAAAACAAATGCTTGCCGAGAGCTTTAAATCTTTTTTTAAAGTGTTTATTTTATAATAACTCCATTAACTTGTTCAATACTATGCCCAGCAGAAAATAAAAGATAAGGAGAAAATTAGATTTTTTAAAAAAATATAAATTAGAGCTTTTCTTAAGCAGCCTTAGGATGATAAGAAAATTAATAAATTACTTTTCAAAAGTTATTACAAATTTATAAAATCTACCAATTTTATAATTTATATCCAAAATAATTTATTCAAATATGAGGCAGGCTCATGGTTATTTCAATTCACTTAACAATACGAGCAATATGTTAATCAGAATTGATGAATTATGATTTTAAAAAATATAAATTAATTTTCTGCGAATCGCTGGAATTATTAACGCATGTTTATTATACTGACTGTCATAAACATATCTGACGATTGAAGAAATCAATAGAAAAAACAAACACGAATTTTATTCTCACTGAGCTTTAAATTAGTTACAAATTTCATAAAAAGTGGCGCTGCTAAGTGAAAATATTTGTAAACGATGTTATTCAAATGGCAACTATTTGCAATAAAAACGTGATGCAGATTTTAAAAAAAAATTTAAAAACAAAAAACAAAAACAAGATACATACGCGTATATTTTATTTTGAAAAGTCTGACATACATGAGAAAACAACATTGTTTTAGAATTTTTCCGGTGAATAGCGCCAATTGTTGGCGAACTTAGTAACTAATTTTTGAAATAAGTGAGAACAAATTACTTGGTTTCCTTAGCGAAACGCAATGAATCGTACATTTCCATTTCTTCTTTTTTTGTATTCCTTTAATTTATTTAACTGTCGGTCATTATTGGGATACTTAATAATCTATCCATGTCAATCATAGGCCATTGAATAATTCAATCAAAAGAAAAAACGTTGAAAGCTGATTTGTTAACTAAAATCAATGAATGCAGTTCATTTAAATTGCGTTTATACCTATGTTCTTAAGTATATTTTGATTATTCTAATATTATTTTTATAAAATTGTTTTTAAAAATGTAAGAAAAAAATAGAATTATCAGCAAAGACTAAACCAAATTCTAGAAACAATAACTAAATATGTCTCATATACCTGAAAAAAAGTTGATATATTGTAGTGAAAAGTTAGAAAACGTAATAATTACACTACTGATATTTTATATATACAGTGAGACCTGTTTTTGTGCGGTCCTTTTTTATGCGATTATGTTTTTGTGCGATTGGTTTTATGCGATTTTATTTTTGTGCGATTTTTTTTGTGCGAATTATTTTTATGCGGTATATGAATCTTAACGGCGTTAGCACCAGTTTAATGTTTCCTATCAATGTGCATATGCATGTTGTGGACGAACTCTGATTACGTGGTCTCCTTGAGAACGATGTATCTGAACTTCGCGATGCTCTGTTTATTTACTTTCATTAGTTCATTTATTATCGTCAACTCCATTTTCTCTTCTGTTTAAAATTTATTCTGCGCTAAACAAGTTGAAGTAAATCAGTAAAAAATCGTTTGCTGTGTTAAAATACTTAGTATTTTAAAATTAAACCGTTATTTTTATTTTGTAAATTCTCGTCTGAGTGCGTGTATCTCAAATACTATACACTTCGTATTCAGAGTTTTATACACGATTCATTAGATTAAGGATTCATTTTATAGTGAGATTAAAGGTAAAAAAATTAATTACTTTTGTTTCTATTTATATGTAGTTTTTATGATTTTTAATTTTATCTGATCACTGACTTTATGGTACCAAAAAACAAATCATTGAAATCCTATCTTCAAGCGATTTTCAACCAATTCATTCCAAGAAGATGCGCGTTTTGGATTACGACGAGTAGCAGCTAACTATTTAATGTATAATTTGAAAACTTCTACATGTATATGTACAATGGAGAATTAAATATTTTTAAAATTTCTTTAGGTCTAATTTAATTATTTAATTTTATTGAAAGCATTCTCTTATCTATTTCATAAATCATTGATGTATTTTCTGAGTCCGACTTTTTTTATGCGGTCCCTATCAACCGCATAAAAAAAGTTTTTGGTGGTATATGGTACAAACTTGTTTATTACATGTCAGAATTTATAAAATTTTCGAATTTTTTTTTGTGCGATTTCTTTTATGCGGTCCCTATCCACCGCACAAAAAAAGGTTTTACTGTATATATATATATATATATATATATATATATATATATATATATATATATGCTTATATTTGCATTTTTCATGAATTTTTGAATTTTTTACTTGATGTGTTTTATTTTCAAAAGAGTTTTTTTTTTTTTTGGTGCTCCACAATTTTGCATTGATATACGTATTTTGCTTTGGCCATTTCGATACAATATTAGAAAGCACCAGTTTGCGTATATATTCATCTGAGCTGATGACAAATTTATACGTTTTCGTTGTTTTTTAAAATTTTTAAAATTTTTTTAAATTTTAAAAATTGCAATTATTTTTTATAGTGTGTGTATGAAAAGTTGCACTTCTTAGGGAAAATCTTTCAAAGTAAATCCGTAAAATGTTTCAATTTAGGGAAAGAGGGGGGGCTATTGGCTTATGAAATAGGTCGAGCGTTTCCCACAGAGAGCAAAAGGAAAAATGTCTTGCTTTTAATTAAATGCATACTTGAGTCAAAAATAGATTTAAGAACAGGACGTGGCTTTTAAAAGTGTGAGAAAGTTTTTCGACTAGAATAATTAATTAGGATAACATAAAAAGATTAATTGTAGCTTTTTATGTTACACACACAGTATTTTTTCACGGAATATTTACACATAGATGTTTACACTTTGATAAGTATAAATGCATATATTTGGCAGAAATTTTTAAAAAAATTATGAACAGAGAACTTTGAATTTTTTAAAAAGTCCTCTGCTAATAATTTTTTAAAAAAAATTCTGCCAAAGACATGTATCACAGTGTAAACATGTATGTGTAAATATTCTGTGAAAAAAATTGAAGCAATACCTTGTTTAGATACTGAGAAAAGATACATAAAAAAGGTCAGTTTTAGCATTAACGGTATATACCCTACTGACTACTAAAGATTTATCTAACTTCTTAATGTCTGACAGACTATAAATACTAAGTAAAAATCATTTAAATAAGTTGAACTGAAAAAATGATTTTCATTTAATTTGTAACGGCTAAATAGGTATAGTTAAATTACGAATCAATGTTAGAGACATAAAATTTTAAAATAAACTGGACCACTAGACATCGTGAATTCAATAATTCAAAATATCCCGGACGGTTTGTTCTTCATCACAGTATAACAACACCATTTCCATATCAGAAAGCAGCACTATACTCCTTTCTACCCTCATTTCTACCAGTGTGATCTAATACTACTCATAAAGCGTAATAACAAGATTACGGCTAATAGTAGTCATGGATAGACTCATTTTCAATTTCCTATAAAGTTATTAATTTCACAAAGCATATTTCCTTAACCTTATAAATGAACATACTGTGACTACCATTGAGTATTTACAGATACATATGAGTCTGCCTTCAGCAATTTATCCTTTCATTTAGAGTATCGAGCGCCCTTGTATCAATTCACTGATGTGAGATTCTAAGTAATAATCCTAAGCATGCGGTTTTGGGTGTTATGGTAATGATTGTATAAATGTGTAAAATAAATAAAAATAATAAAAATAAATAAAGTTAACAAACGTTTCTCCTTGATAATAAAAATAATGCTAAAATCTCTAATAAATAAAACTAATGAACTCTAATAAAAATGCTTACAATAAAAATAATGTCCATTGCATCGAAAACTAATATTGTCTGAAGAAAAATAATGTCCGTTTCTCAAGCTTCATAGCCGAGAAAAAACTTTAGTTCATAGAATTTTTCGCGAAAATGTTTTCTTTTCTTTAATTATTTAAAACATTACGAAATATACTTTATTTTCTTTGATTTACGAAATATAACGAATGTAAATAGCTCTTTGCCAATTCTAAGATAATTATTGTAATAACTGCATTATGATATATTATAAACACACGGCTTATATCCTATTGGTTCAAACTACTGTGTTCGTAAAAATTATATCTTACATGTTTTTTCTTTACAGTTTTGTAATTTTCATTTTAACTAACAAAATAGAATAATACGATGACTAAGTGGTTACGATTTAAAATAATAGCCATATAATTTTATAGCTATATATTTTTTGCTTTATAATTGCCCCGATCATTCTCTCGCTCTGTTATTGAGAATAAAACAAAATTAAAAAGCTAGCAACTTGAGCTTACTTTTACCTCTTACTTCTCGCTCCTGTAAAAATGACGGGGAGAAGTTTCGCCCTCTGTTTCTCATGCCCTATTTCTCGTTTAAATCTAGAAATCTATCTTTCTAGGAATCGAAAAACTTTATTTCAATAATACGTAACACAAATACGTAAAACAAATATTTCAATTTTTGTTCAGATTTTCTTTTTCTAAGTTGGCGACACACTAATAAATAAAAATTTCTCTATCATAGTTTCAATAGTTCAAGCACTTTTTGAAAATTGCTTTAATCTATTTACTGATTTTTTTTTAAAAATTACCACTGGTAAAATCACTTGTACTTTTCATTTTTTATTCCTGTTCTTATGGAGTCGATTGTTAATAATTTTTCAGTGTTAAGCTGGTTATTTAATATTTTAGCCTGATAAAAATAAATAAAAACAAGAAAAACAACATTTCAGAACTAATTGAAAGGTTTTGTTTCTTGATTTTCATCCCAATCTCACAATTCAGTTAATGGGCAATTCCACCGTTTTTCCCTCGCAAAAAATTACCTATATTTGTATGAAAAAATAAATTCTAAATAAGCATGGATTGCTTGAAATGCCTTTTTATCATTCGTAAAAAATGAAATACATAAAAAATGCGCGTGAATTTACTTTAAAAAAAGTTAAAATATGAGTTTAGAGCCTAATTCATACATAAATTCATAGATACCTTTCTAATGTGTGTCTGTCCATATCTTTCAAAAAGCGGATTACGACGAATCGAATTCAATCGACGATGAATTTCAAGTTCAAGATGAGTTCCAAGCTCAAGCTGATGCTCTAGATAAAGCTTAAATGTTGAAAGCAAAAACCACGTTTAAGCTCAAGCTGAGGTTGAAGCCCCAGCTTAAGCCTAATCTTATGCCAAGCTGAAGATTGAGCTTAAGCTGAAGAGAAGCTTAAGATGAAGATCCAGATAGATATGACGATGAAGCTTAAAATCAAGCTGAATCTGTAACTCAAGAAGAAGTTAAAGCTTAAGCCCAATCTGAGGTTCAAGAAGATAAAAGTGAATATAAAGCTCCATTTAAACCACAAGCTGAAATTGAAGATAAACATAAAGCTTAATTTCAAGTTCAAACTGAAGCTCACATTGAGGCTCAAACTAAAACTGAAACTTAAGAGAAAAATTTTTAACTAAATAATTTGCTCAAGCTGACAATGAAGTTAAAAGTAAAACTCAAGTTCAAGATTAAGCTGTTGCGCAATCCCAAAATAAAGCTCAAGTTCAAGATGAGGCTCAAGTTGAAACTCAAGCTAAAGATGAAACTCAAGCTAAAGATGAACTGGAGCTAAAGATGAAATTCAAGGTAGTTATGAAGATGAAGCTCAATATGATGATGAACTTTAAATTAAAGATGGAATTCAGAAAATTCATATTCCTACCTCAGTGTTTTGGAAGATAGCATGATTACATTGTGTATGTCTCCAATGAAGACACTACTCTTTTATAGAACATCTAATCTTAGAGTAAAGTCTGGACGTTCACAAACCTCTGCACGCTACTTATCGTCGCGGTAACTTTTTAAACTAAAAATCAAAATCAATTTAAAACGAAATGAAACTATAACTTACCATTTAATAGAAATACTTTCATTTAATACAAATGCTTCCATTTAATAGAAATGCTTCCGTGTGAGATCAAAAGTGTTATTGATTTTAAGGAAACCACAGTTGATATAGTGATACTCCAAATGAGAAAATTACCTGTTTAAAATTCTAGGAAGTTCGCAGTTCTCTCAGACATTTTTACCAGTTACAGCCTTATGCCTTTTACAGTCTTTTGAATTCACTTACCTTTATGAATGTCCAAAATTAATCATTTACGATTCTTCTAAATTATTTTAATTTACCTTTCTGTTAACATGACAAAAATGGAACACTTCAATGACTTTTGATATTATGATCGGAATAAATGCATTTTAATATGTTATCTTAATAGCTGAGGGTTTAACTACTAATTATTTATTAATATACTAATTACTTTGGGTAGACGATATTTAGAGTTAGGAAATCAAGCTTAAAATTTACTCTCTCTGGGGAAACATAGCTTTTCATGACATTTTTTTTAACGCAAAATTGTGAAACTAATTCATATAATGGCAATTCTTTATTAAAAATGTTCTTATTATTTATTATTTTTTGTTAGTCAAATTACTGTTGGTCAAAATATTTGAAATTGCAACGTATTAAGATTTTTGCACCCTTCTAACCTTCTTAATTTAAAGTGACAATATTCATAATTTGAAAAGAATCGGTTAAATGGTACTTGAGAAACAAAAATTTAAAACTATGACCTTACTGAGAGAGCAAAATAATGATATAAAGTAGTTCAAACTTTTGAATTCTCTTCTGACCTAACTATTAACATCATGTTTTCTAGATTGCAGCTACTTTCAATATTTTAAGGGTCTAGATTCCAAATCCGTCGAACAAAAGTCATGTTTATTCAGAGAGAGACTATATGATTTTGAGTCTTTTTTCGTAACTTTAATTACTGCCTCCACTAATTAATTAACTTATTTAAGATTAAGCTGTCAAGCCATTAAGAGTACATCTTATTACACTAAAATCTGACATTTATATTAAAAGTTATTAAAGTGAGTTTATTTACGCTTAAATTTTGTGCGATAGTTTATCACAGGTCATGTTATCGAGACGTAGTATAGCGCCATTCAGTAATCTACAACATTTTATCCATATAAGAGAATGAAAATTATTATTTACCATCTGTTTAATTATATACTGTTAAATAAATTTTGGAATTTTTCGGCATTAAAACATTTATATAAAATGATTGAGCATTTAAAAATATAACATATTATGAGCATTTAATTCACATATTTTCAGAATACAGATCATATTTTGTAAGTGTACATGCCACTTTAAGAAAACATAATTGTTTTCTGAGGGTCAAAAAAAAATCCACATGGATAAATTGTTTTCATTTTTATGTGACGTTCATTAAGTATTTCATAGTATTAAAAATATTAATCGTATTATCTTCATTTACAACAGCATGATTTAAGAGCACACATGAACACATTTTATATTATCTGTGGTATAGGCTGCTAAACTAAGTGCAATTATCATTTTAATGTATAAAAACGTGCATGCATGCCATAAGTTTAATCAATTAAAATTTTTTTATTGAATTTAGTATAAAAATAACGTTTGATAGAAGTGGTCTTTTAGAAATAACAAAGAAATAGGGACTAGCATTTGAAAATATCAAATAAAGATAATAAATGTGGTAATACTGATAATGAAATACAGCTCCCCTCTAAATTAGATGGAGTGCATAACAGTCACAATAAGCAACTTTGAAATAATTGCAATGGACGTAGAGATTTCCAACAATCATAATTCGATATACAATTTCTTTTCTTTATTTTTCATTACAGACGTTGAACAGCAGATTCATAACGGATTTATGTATTATTAATAAACTCGGCTCTTGATCCAAACCCAGAATATAAGTTAACACCCGGATCAAGTGTTGAACAGACTCGCCTACGCTTTGGACTTAAACTCGCATTTGCGTTACATGAAGAGGAAAAACACGAGTCTTACTCGTGATTCGTCTAATTGTGGGAAGATTTTTTATCAGCAGTGTGTTCGGTGTGAGCCGGCAGTGATCCGCTAGTTAGATTAAGGAATTATATGTTATTAAAATATATAGTAATAGTTAGATATTTTTGTGAGTTGACTCGTTCATCGGCAACCACATTAAGGTATCTAATACCACAGCATGAAATTGGTTAAGACACTTTTTCTAATCCATAATACTGCTAAGTGTGCATGAAAAGTAATTTATCAGTATAAGTAATTAAGGCTTAAGAAAATTTTAAAAAATGTTACAATTCAAGTCAATCTACCGATAGTTTAGTTATTAGTATTAAAAGAGGTCTAAATCGTTTTTGACCTTCGTTAATAGTTAAAGTTTTAAAAAACTGACAAATTTTTTAGTTAGTTAAAAAACTAACAATATAAGATTCTTTTCTATTCTTCTAATATTATCATCAGATATATATTCTTCTAACATTATATAGATTCTTCTAACATTATCATCAATTCATATTCCTGTCAATGTAATAATTTAAGCAAAGAATTACACTGTTTCTTAATATAAAAATGTAACCCACTATCATAAAACTAGCTAGTCTAAAAGTCTTTTAAGTAGCATTTACCTTATGCAATGTAAGAAATCATTTAGTGATGATTGGCGAGTGTCTATTTCTAGCTGCTAATGGCACTTTTATAATCAGCCTTGAATAAAATTATAGAGCCGGACTCATCCAAAATATTTCTGAACTTTATCAGATAGATAAATCTTTTAATACCCTTGGAGGGCTATTGAGTTATAGCATAACTAATCTCTTTTCTTATGTATAAAAAGGATTTTACTCCTAAAATGTAATATACAATATTTCCATACACTAATGAGAAATGAAAAGAAAATCAATTTCTTTTTATATCAATTCAGATTATAATAGTAAATATAGTACTTTTTATCTTCCAAATATGATTTTTAACTTATAAGAAATTCATAAATTTAAAGTAGTTCAGTTTAATCTATTTCTTTCAGCATTTGTAAGTCTTATGTTTATATTTCCCTTCAGGATTTATTCTAAGCTAAAAGAACTATCGGTTATTTTTTAAAGCTCATATGAAATCGAACTATCCAGATGCAAATAATGTTATTTTGTTTGAAGATTTGTTTGTCTTTTTTTTTATAAATTATTCATTTATTTATTTGTTTCCAGTTCTTTGGAGACAAGTAATTCATCGATAAAGTATGGTTAGAATCCAAATTTCTCAACTAACATTAACAAAAATACCTTTTAAATTTATTTAACTGAAATGTTTGCGCATAATTTGAGTCAACATTTAGTCCTCATTAATAAAATGCTTGAAAACGGATTAAGCTGGGTTTGAAACAAATAATCAAAAAAGTAAGCACATTTCACGAGTAATTTCATTTAATTTAATTTCATGTATGTAACAGAAATATTTTTTTCAGCAAGATGATGCGCATTCGCAAACTTGCCATTCTGCCCTGTTAGTAAATTTATAAAAAAAGATTACATGACCAATGACAGTCATAGATAAAAATAATTCAAAGCCATTATACAAATAGTATATGCATATAAATGCATATGAGCAATTCTACAAGTAAACGCCAATTAGGCGGCCAAAAAAAAATCCAAAAAATTTTGGGGGGCACACTATTTCTACATGAATTTTCTTCTTTTTTACACCCTAAAAAGGCACGAAAAAATCGTGAACATGAAATTTTTTCTTTGTGACATACTTTAAAAGTGACATACTCTTTCTGACATACTCAGATAAATCTGAGCCATTTATTCAGATAAAACGATTTTTACATAAATATAATATTATAATGTCTTTCTAATATGTATTTATAGAGATTTCGCACTATAAGATTATATTTTAGTATAAAAAACAAAAATAAAAAATTTTAATCAAAGTTCCGAAATTGAAATTTTTTTTTTGGCCGCCTAATTGGCGTTTATTTGTAGAATTGCTCATATATATATATATACTATATATAAAATGCATATATATATATATATATATATATAATGCATATATATATATAAAATGCATATATATATATATATATATAATGCATATATATATATAAAATGCATATATATATATAATGCATATATAAATAAGCATTGCTTTAGTGTTATGAAAACAATTTACGATTAGTTAAAAAGAAGCACTTAACTTTACATTTTGTAAGAGATCCGATAGAAATATTAGCATTTAACATTTTAGTTTGCAATTCTGAGATCATCTTAAAGCTTATTATAAGTTCAGCCGGCAAGTTATATAAAAGCGGAATTTGAAATGTATCAATGTTTCAGAAATAATCTTGTTTACAACTGGTTTCTTTACAGTGATTACCCCCTGGAAAATATGCTGTTTAAGAGAAGGGGTTAAAATTTTGCGTAAAAGTATAACAAGATGCGTGTTATAGAGTAGTTAAAACGGTTTTACATGAAAGCGTAATATTTACAGCAAAAATTTAAAATGTAGTTGAAAGAATATTTTTAACATACTAAACCCCGGCACTAGACAACGATGAAGAAAAGAGTCACTTATAGTTTTTCTACGGGTCAGCTGTTCAGCTTTGAACACGTTCTGACAAGAACGAGAAAAAAGAAGTAAAAACAGCGAGTTGCATTATGCATTTTTCATCTCAATCTACCATCGAGCCGCGATGGCTCAGGGGATAGAGCATTCGCCTCCCAATAAGGCAACGCAGTTTCCAATCTCAGTGATGGCTGATTGATACGAATTCTGCTCTAGCTCGCATCGACCACAGTGCTGACATAAAATATCCTCAGTGATAGATAGAACGTGGGTTAAAATCCCCTTGCCGTCTGACTGAGTGTGTGCGATTTTCCTCCCCATATAACGCAAATGGGGGTTTGTTCCATCAAAATGCCATTAAGGTTAGTTTGTTAGAATACTTGATATAGGAATTCTCTTGTCTTCTGGGTTAGGTTCAAATTTACAAGGCTATGGAGTTGAACATTGAAAGGCGTTAACTCAGAAATGGGTCAGCTGTGCTCAATGGCGTTTAGGAAATAAAATATAAAATCTAGCACACCCGTGTAAAAAATATCGTTCTTACTAATTTAGAAGTGTTTCACTGTGGGGACTACGATTTGATGAGAAAAACTGTTTTGCTATTTTACAATTTTGAAATTGTGTCACTATAATCGCAGTTATGAAAGTTTCTCGTTTTTACTATAATTCTTGAGCGATATAGTTTATAATATTTTAATACAATTTAAGATCATTTTTCAAACAAACAAACTTTTCTTACCAAATATCCAGATGCAATCTATCTGTTCGTGCATGATCAATATCCCTAAAAAAGAAGGAGAATTTATAAAATTTACTTCAAATATGTATTAAATAATTAATTACATAGGTGAAAAGAAAAAAAAAATTAATACATACAAATACTTGTTCTTGCCTAATTTGGGGATGGGAATCTCAAATCTGAAATTATTTTCTCTTTGAAAGCTATGGATTTTTTAATGACATTTTTAGTCTATTCTTGTTAAAGTGCATAAGTTTCAAAATGCTATATATAACAGAAGATCTCGTAAATGTTGCGACATACTTCTAGTGGAGTTAGGACCCATTATCGGGATTAAAATTTCATAGAAACCCGTGTCTGGAAGAGTCGTCGTATACAGCTAGGGGCGCTTTCTTATTATAATCTGTTCAGAAGCACACGCATAAATACATTGATGAAATAAATTAAGAAAATTTGCATATTTTATCGAATTTCAGGAAAAGAACTGGACTGAATGTAAAACCACTGTTTCTAGACAAAAATGCGAATCTTGTATATCAAGTAGCCGAGCGTACACGTGTGTGTAGGCGGAGCCAGTAGAGAAACAGGCGTTGTACGTTTGCGTAAGTTAAGACACATTTCGCTCGCCAGCACATGTCAGCAAATTTCTTGGTGTTATTCTGCAGTAATAGGTATTGTAACAGTAAAAATGAGTAACCACCAGCGTTTAGATGATGAAATGAGGTGGCGAATTGTGGGGAGACCAAAAGCAGGCCATTCTCATGTCCAGAGAGTTCAATTTAACGCCCAGCGTCATGTGTAACTTATGGAAACGGTTCCAGGATACCGTATCCATCGAGAGAAAGCCTGGTCAAAGTCGTCCAAGAGCCACGACGGCTAGAACACAGATTCTGGCTTCAAGTTCATATGGAGAGAACCAGGGACCCACTACCTACCCTCCAATGTCCGTGAAATCGACCATTATGCGCAGCAGGTTTACTGGTCTGGGCAGGTATCATGTTGGATTGCCGCACACCTTTCCATGTCTTTGAAAGAGGCTCTGTGACTAGTATGAGGTATAGAGATGAGGTCTTGGAGCTCTATGTTCGCTTTTTCAGGGATGCAGTTGGGGGTTCAGGGATGCAGTTTCAGGGATGCATTTTAATGGACGATAATGCGAGGAAACATAGAGCTCTTCTGATCGACGAATTTCTGAGAGAGAGGATATTCGCCGAATGGTTTGGTCAGACATATCTCCAGACCTCAACCCTATAGAGCATGTCTGGGACGCTCTAGGGAGGGAAATTGTAACTTGCTAGACCCCTCCGAGATCCATCCTGGGAATTTAAACTGCGTTGAGTGGGACCAATTGCCGCAGGAAATGATAAACTACCTTATTTCGAACATGCAATCATGCTGTAAGGCCTGTATATCTGTAAGAGGGGACCATACCCAATATTAACCGATTTTTTTTGTTTATTCTGCAACCGCTGTTTCATACCTTCCGACTCCAACGAGTGTTACGCACGATCAAGCGTGTCTATTACAATTGTTGATTGGTTATTAGTTTTATATGGTTACAATATATGTATATCAAATTTCCTTAAAATCGGCCCAGTAGTTCTAGAGATAATCTACCAAGTCTGCAAATTCTCTTAATTTCTTACACCAGTGTAGTTCATAATAGGGGAGCGTCCATTGACGACATTTCCTGGCATGGATCCCAATGCAATTTTAACCATGATAACTCTCTTGGAGGGTTTTTGCAACATTTACCCCTGTTATACAAATCGTACTTAAACTTGTACATTACGACAAATATTGATTTCAAATGTCATTTAAAAAAGTATAAAACGGAGATTTGAAAAAAAAACTTCTCATTGAAAACAACTGAATGTTAATAGAAAATAAGCCATAGTTGCAGCAGCAGGAAACAATTTTGATTTAATTTGTTGTAACTTCTATGTAAATGTATTATTAGAGAATAAAAATATAAATTGCTATATAAATGTTTGAAAATTATAAATAATTTGTATAAATCTGATAAATAAATTGTTCATCCTGGTCTTTTCTGTAAATAAGTCGAGAATAATGGTCTCTAAACATTTCGCAAGTTTTTGTAGAGAACGCAAATATCTCATTATGAAAATTACTTGCGTTTCTCACTTCAATTACAGCAATCCAATATTTATTAAACCATTAGGATCTTTATTTAAAGTATATTATACTTTTTGAATAATTTAATAGAAGGAATAAAATAATAAGAACTTTTATGTTAGTGTTATGCTGTTTATAAGAAATAATAAGAGCTTCTCAAACCATATAAGTGAGAAAATTTGTAAATTAAAAATTTAATTAGCATTTAAGAAACTTTAGCAAGAAATAGGCAAAGTTAAAAATTTTAAGAATAGATAATAAGGTAAATATTTAATAATTTATGCCTAAAGTTTCGAGAATTCCTATCAATTAGGATTGCATTTTCGCAGAAAAAGTAGAAAGGTATTAAAATGTTTATAATGACTTATAATTAGAAAGCTTAATCAAGTTATCTGGGAATTTTGTTTCATCTCATAAACAGTGAAAACACATAATTTCCATTAAGTTATTTATATTGGTATTTCACTTTAATTCACGATTCTTACCTTTTCTTTGGGTTTCCTATGAATAAATTTAAGTATAGTATAATAATGTAGTTACAAAGTTAGTTTAAATTATTGGCATCATGGGAAAAAAAGTGAATTCATATGAGTAACATCATATGAATTCATATGATTGTTTTAAATGTCATATGTTGTCTGGGACTAATCAATACCCTGTAATAAAATAGTACAAGAACTTTTTCATCTTTATAGTATTTCCTAAATATAAAAATAATAATAAATGGAATTGCTGGTTTCTATTATTAGAGAGATTTTGCATAGCGTATGTCTCATGTTTACTAGAATTACCTAATTTTTTCCTTTTTTTTACTTAACTATATAACCTTACTTTTTACTTTTTAGCGATGCTATATGATTTGTAGGGAAATTTTGCTCATGCGTTGCAATGTTCAAATAGCATTATCGTTAAACTTGGCTGAAAACCGTAGAACAATGCAAAATCTCTCAATTATATTTAGTCACCTCGGAGAAAAAAATCTGGTGAAATTATTATATAATAGAGTAATTACAATTCCGGTAAAAATCAATCATAATTCTTGTTATAATACCAAAATATCCGGTATTTAAACCATTAATTTGATACTTTTTCCGTTCATATAGTAACGGTTTACCGGAAATTTTGGTTTTCAAAATTATAATTCTTCTTACTACACATTTACACAAAATACGAAACTGAAAAGTAAATTTGATCGAATAAATGGCTTTTATTCCATGCTTAAAGGTATCACGATGAAATTACCAAATTTTATCACACATTATAAGACTGTATTTTATTGCTAATTTTACCAAAATCGTCACCAAATCTCTTCGGTAAGAATTAGCAAGCTTTTTAGTGTTCTCATAAGCCAGGAACACGGTAAATTTTACTGAAACCTTGTAGTTTTAAACAATTTTTTTTCACTGAATATAAAACTGTATTCTTTAATGATTCCTGATTTTTGTAGAAATATTCTATAATTATGTATTAGCTTAACGTTTCTAATTGTCCCGGTAATCCCGATTTTCCTGATAAAAATATTTTGCCCTTATTTCTCCCGTTTTTTAGCTTTTTGTCCTGATATTCCTGATTTTTGTTTGATTTCTTGTGATAGTCCTTATTCCTGTTTTCTAAGATATATGGATTTTTGATCCAATATTGCTTGAATTATTAGCTGTAGTAAAAATTGTAAAATTCTATAATGCCAGTTTAGGGACCATCTGCTAATTTTATACATGGTTCAGGCATTTAACCTTACTCACAGGATTCATTGTTTCAACCTTGATGTAACTCGATTAACAATTTTGCATTATCAAATATTATGATGATGATTTGCGTAATTAATAACTTCGACAATTGTAGTGACAAATATTTTGTAGTTTCACAATTATTGATTCGCCTCTTTCGTGTGATTTTAAAAAAAATAGATTCCAATCAACAATATCTCATAAAATTTTTAAATGAGGAATTCAGGGATCGCTCGCTAAAATTACTTTTATACAAAAATATTAAGCTGCGCATTCATTATGCTTTTCGTTTCGAGAATTAGATGACAAATTTTGCTTTTTTTTGGTATAAGGGAATATTTACTAATTGATAATAAATAATTTTTTAATGCAGAAAGTTTTATAGAATTTTTTCCATGTATTGATTTGAAATAATTATGAGTTTTTTAGCATTAGTAGGATTATTCTGGAAACTGAACTTTCAGCAAAGAAATTCTGAGAGTAAACTTGTGTATTTTATTTTTCTTTTGCTGAAAGATTTGCTTTTATTACTCTAAAGTGGAGCAAATTACATTTCTCAGTTAGCTGTTTGCCTTTTTTAAAAGAAGTATAGTATATGTATACCATTCCAAAAAATGTCTCAATTTTTTTTTTTTTTTTTTTTTTTTTTTTTTTTTTTTTTTTTTTTTTGAAAAATGTTGTTCTGATATGTTCTTTGGCCCTCTATAGTCAGTCTAGTCTATATGAAGAATTCTTCTCACCATGCTTCTGGAACAGTAGCGGGGCTATAGTTACGAGGCTTAACTATTTCAATTAAGGGGGTAAGGTCAATATTTAAGACAGGTTTCAGCACTGATCAATGAGAGAAAGGGAATCAGGGGGGAACTATAATTTCGAAAACTAAAATGCTACATATTAAAGCCTTTTGATTAAACATTCTTGGCATATAAAATATTTTAATTCACATTAAATATGATTTTAAAATAAATTTTATTAAGATAATCTTTGAAAAAAAGAATTTGCAAATATCAGACAAAGGCGGAATATTTCTTTATCACAACGCATTTATGTCAAGTATTTCTTTAAACATTTGACATTTTATGCTTTTACAGAAATCTTCAGTTAAGTTGTCTTAGAAAATATTACGAAATTAATAATTTAGTGCTGTCAAACTTAGAATAAAATATTAAGGGATTAGATCTAAAAGTAATGTAAAAGGTGGCAGTAAAAGTTACTTTAACTTTAAAGGGCGTGAAGTCAAATTTTCAGAGGATCAAAAGTAATTCCTTGGTCTTTTCAAAAGAAAAAGAAATTGGGAAAAAAGGAAAGAAATCCAGTGAGAAGAAAGTGACATCAAACGGGGGGTTAAAAAGCCCTAAGGTAGCAAAGAATTTAGAGAATAAAAGCACGTAAGAAAGTAACAGGCTACAAATAATTCAATGCCATATCCACAAGCGTCTAATGCTTAAATTATTTTTTAAGGCGTGGTCATGTCTTGCAGTTAAAATGAGATTAAATTAAGTAAGAAAAGATGCAGAAAATAAACCGAATTTATTGTAGTTAACAAAATGATTTAAAATCGCAAGAATAAAGCGGAAAACCTCTACTTATTAAAAATTAATTCTTTATCAATGGTATTTCAAATGTTACTCGTGATAAGATGTAACTTATTTACGCTTAGTAGACTTTTAGAAATGAAACTCTCACATTTGACTATTCACCAATTTTTGAGCTGTATTTTGTTAATTTTGATAAATATTTCGTCAGGAAATAACGTCATTTGTGACGAAACGTGAACTCTCAAATAATGACGAACTTCCATTACGAAACCTAATAGTAGTTAGTGCATTGTGGGGGATTGTTAACTGGAATGACTAAACTATAAAAAAGACTCTGTGATCGAAAATAAAGTGACAATGCATGCATATGCAACATGCATATATGGTGGTCAAGGTGTTAGCCTCCAAACATGAAGATCCCGGGAACGAAACCCGCTTTGGGCATGGGTGTAGCTTTTCTCTCTGTTCTATCAGGCTTCTTGTGTTGATTGGGTGACAATTATCCTACTAACTATATGGTGCCCGTGATAAAGTAAATGTTAGAGAAGTTCGATACATAAGCGCTGCGCGTTTTCCTTTTGTGATAAAAAATAAAATGATGAAATTTTTCTTTAATTTTGACGAAATTCTTTTTCCTGATTGCGTGACGATAGTAATTTTGTCACTTTGACGAAATTTTTGCTCGGAGAAAATACCAGGAAACGGATTCGTCAGAAACGAGGAAAGCTTAGAGAAATTTGAGTATATAGCATACAGACAAAAGCTCGTAAAGTAAGTAGGATGTAATTCCAGTCGAAATTACATTTTCTTTACAGATATCAAACAACAAAAAATGTAAGTTGATGAAAAAAATTTTTTAGAGCTATTCTTTCTTACATCATAAAAAGCTTTATTTTTAGAAACCTTACGAGCAGTAATAAATGGCTTTTAAAATTACGATTTTTAAACAAATTTATCAATTGCCAGTACAGTGCTAATTTAATTTCATAGAAGTGCTTCACCCAATTTAAAGCAAAAACGCACAGATTTATTTTAAACAAACACTGATAGAATTATGGAACAAAAGCATTAGCAATTATAGAAATTCATGATGACTATTTTGAACAACCTAAATTATATATTTCTTAATAATGGGTAAGAAAACTCACTGAATCAATCCTGCACGGAGAGAGAGAATCCTGGTAAAAATATCGTAGTGTATGTTATTGACATTTCTGGTTTAAAAGAAAGCTTAATTCTGGTTAATAAAATCAAAATATACTGTTCCAAAACCAAAATAAACCAGACATTTGGTAATGATTAACCATAAAGTTCTATTTTCAAAATTATAGTTCTCATTACCAAACATTTAGCAAAAAAATACAAAACTGCAGAACTGAAAAATAAATTTAACTGAATAAATGGTTTTTATACAATGTTTTAAGTTATCATTTTAAAATGACCCAAATTTTACTACATTTTATGTAACCATTTTTATTGTTAATTTTACAAAAAATTACCGAAGCTTTTCAGTAAAAATAACCGGGCCTGACATTCCCAGCAAGTCAAAAATACGGTAAATTTTACCATATTATGGTAGTTTTGACCATACTTTATTCTCAGAGTAAACTTCTTCAAAAATTGATTTTTTTTCTTCATTTTTGCATATTTTGAATGAAACTGTCATGTGATAAAATGATTTGTTCAGGGGACAATTGAGAATTGTGAGAAACACAGTGCAAACCTCAATTATAATGTTTCTTCCTGTCCTATCGATATCTTAGTAGGCATTCATCGGATTTCTCTTTTCATGAGATTTTAAGTGATTAAATTATCTACTGCCGGATCTCCTAAGATAATTGGAACAAGCTTAAAGGGGAGATAAGGGATTCAGATTTGCATAGAAACCCGTGATCGGAAACGTCTTCTTTCGCCGCTAGGTGGTGTTATTCACATGATCAATCGGATTGGTTTCCTTGCCACCATTTTCTCCTGATTTAAAGAGCATGGATTTCTTTCATTGGGGTGAAAAAAAACCACTTAAAAGTGCTATGTGCGCAACACTTGTAGATTTCAGAATGGATCTGGTTGCAAGAAGCTTTAATACTGCTGCGGAGATCCAATAAAATTCGGGTTTATATAAGGAAGTCAGTCAATACATGTCCCGACGTTGTAACCCATGAATTGTTAGCGATGGTGGAAACTTTGAACATATTTTGTAATATTTTCAAACATCATCTACCACAACACATGTAATATCTTTGACGAATAAATATTTCATATGATTTTAATCTTGCGTCTCTTTCTTGTACCTATGATACTACATTCCTTTGACGTTTCCGACCGGGGTAGCTATGCAATTCTGATTTTTTGTGAAGTCCCCAACCTTTTGAAGTTTGTCACAATATTCTTGGAACACACTATATGTAGTACAAGATTTTTCTTTAAAATCTCTTTTATATTTTATCAGCTTTAGGTGACTATTTTTTTACACAAAAATGGGATGAATGAATTTTGGAAGCTTGTAAAAAAAATTAAAATTATTTACCTTATTGTAAATAATTTCATTTCATGTGATTTTATGAAAAAGGTTCAGGGTGCTACCTACCCTTAAAATTGCTTTCGAAGATCTTTCGCGAAGAAAAAAAAATTATAGTTACAATGTTTCAAACCCTAACTAAATTTTTTACTTCATATTATACATTCTATCTTGTAAAATTAGCCTTGTTAATTAATTTGAAATGACAAGATAAATATTTTAAATATTCAGTTTGGAAAAATAGTATATTTTTAAAGAAAATTGTTAATTTTTAGTTGCACAATTTTTCAATATTTTTATGATCCCTATCAATGATATGATGGAGTAATTTTTCAAATACTAGAAAAACTAAATTACAAAGGTTTTTTCTTAACAGAAAATTAAGACCTTTCTTTGTATTGATATTTTGTGTCATTATTATTAACATAAAGTGCACTAGATATTGATTCTTCTTTACCAAGTTAGTTAGTATGCGGGACGATTTTCCGTATTGACATTCTTCCTGTTTATGTTACCTATTTAGATAAAAATATTATTGCTTCATAAAATTGGAATAGATTTAACTTAATTATCATTGCTCCTGCAATAAACTTTAGAGTTTTATTCAAGAGAGAAAAGTTAAGAAAGGTTTTTAAGACGATCATGAATTAAAATGAAGAAATGAAATTACATTTTTGCATAAAAAACCAACGTAATAATAAAAATTTTCTATACAAAAATATAATGCGGTGAGATGTGTCAGCCTGTGGTATTTAACTTTGAACCACTTCAACATCTTAATTTCGATGGCAAAATTTGCATATAAGATTAATGACTTCTGATAATTTTTATCTCATTATAAATTGAAAACCCATTCCTCTGTTTCGATTTTCTTAAAGAAATCATGCATTTAAATATTTTACCTTCACTCATTTCCTACAGTCAAACTTTTTTTTCAGAGAAAGAAAGAAAGATAATTTAAAAAGAATTCTTTAAATTTCAACGGCTTTCACAAAATTTTTTCAAGTTTATCTTAAAAGCTTTTTACTTTTACTTTAGTCAATAAAACCTTTTAAAATTAATCGATTCATTCCATTCGTGTTAAGTTATATTTTCAAGGTATTTTGAAATCTAAACTACAAAAAAAGCTTTATATTAAATCAGAATTTAGAAAATCTCTTTTTAAATATATATATATATATATATATATATATATATATATATATATATAATTTCTTGAGGAATAACATTGTAAAATAAATTCTAAACGTATTGTTTAAAATTTATATTAGCCTTATGTAAAAATTTATTTTTGACAAGGATTTTTTTACTTCCTTCCGAAATTTGCATGCTTCAAGTTATCTATTAAGTATATACAGGGGTTGGATAAAATAATGGAAACACTTTAATACTAACACATTTTTCGATCTTTCTCAAAAAATACTCATTTCATTCAAAAATACTCATAAATCATTTTATGAAATTACAAGTTTTTAGGCTATGTGATTTCTCACACTTATCAATGAAGTTCAAAGGTTTTAGAGGTTTGAGGGACCAACAATAAATAACAAACGGAAAAAAGCATTTTTGTTCACCTTATGCCAAAAAAAATCTAGCAATAAATTTGTAACGCAACTTGTAACATTTATTTTAGTTATTATACGCAATAATTGCACAAAATTTTGTAAACCGAGATTTAATATTTATGGAAATATGGACATTTTTATGAAAAGCTAAATTTTTTGTCTTATGTTTTTTGCTATAACTTTAAAAATATACAATAAAACTAAAAAATGTTTTGGACCAATATAAAATTAATTACAAAATTTTTGCTTTGAAATTCGAAATAAAAAATTGTTGAAAACTATACAATTTGTAAGTATTTCTTTCATACTGCGCATGCGTGGAAAAATTAAACATATTTTTTTTCATATTTTTGTAGTGAATCGTATTTGGTAACTAATGAAAAATGTCTGATTTGAAGTTCTTTAAAATTCTAAAAGTTTCGAGCTATTTTCTAAGTAGTTTTTGTACTTATTAAAATAAAGATCAAAATGATAAGGAGTTTTCTACAAATTTCATTTTGTACTATCAAACAAGATTTTAAAAAAATGACACCGGCATTGTTGGGGATCATCCCCAATCAAAGTGTATTCCCTTTCGCATGTTTTATTTCCTTACACGATCACAGTTTGATGTAAAAATAATTATTGTTAGTTGTTGTCATACGTTGTGCAATTTTGTTTTGTGATACAAAATAATATTTGTAGAAGACTCCTTATCATTTTGATCTTTCTCTTAAGAAGTACAATAACTACTTAGAAAATTGTTTGAAACTTTTAATATTTCAAAGATATTCAAATCAGACTTTTTTCATTAGTTGCCAAATATTACTCGCTACAAAATTATGGCAGAAATTTTTTAATTCCCCCCCCCCATGCGTAGTGTAAAAGAACTACTTAAATTGCTTTTATATTAGCGCAGTTTCCGACAATTTTATTTTTTAAATTTAAGGCAAAAATTTTGTAATTTTTTTAAATTACACCAAAAATATTGTTCAATTTTATTGAATATTTTTAACGTTATAACCAAAAAATATTAGCTTTTTTTTTATAAAAGTATCAATATTTCCATAAATATTTAAGGTAGACTTATTTTGAGCAATTATTGCATAAAATAAATTAAAAACTGCTTCAAGTTGCAAATTTATTGATATATTTCTTGCACAGGGTGTTGAAATATACTATTTTCGGTCTGTTATTTATTGTCGGTTACTCAAACTCTAAAAGCTTTAAACTTCATTGATATGTATGAAATACCGCATGATCTAAGCACTTCTGAGGATTTAAAATGATTCTTTAAGTATTTCTTGATAAATTCTTAAAGAATCACTTATCAAAACATTATTAATCAGAATAATGTAAACGTTTCCATTATTTTGTCCAACCCCTGTATCTTTTAAACTTTCATAGCAGTTTATATTTCATTGGAAGCATTTTATTTTGTATTAACCCCTTAAGACGGATCCAGCGTCCAATATGTTGAAAAACAGTTGGTTTAGATTTATCACTTAAATATAATATTTCAAAAGTATTTTTTTCTGTTTGTATGTTTTTGCAAAGCAAATGTCTGTGTAAAAAATAATTGGATTTGCTTCCATTGGTAGGAGTTTCTACCCAGAATACGAAGTCCTAAGAACGGTAAGAAATTCGATTCTACACGGAGAAAAATGATTCTGGTAAAATTACTGTACTATATGGTAATGTAATTTCTGGTTAAAAACACAAACATAATTCTGATATTAAAAACCAAAATGTACGACATGTAAAATAAAAATTTTTTTCCGTTCATATGGTAACGGTTTACCGTAAACTCAGGTCTTCAAAATTATTATTCTTATTACCTCACATTTAGTAAAAAATGCAAAATTTAAAAGTAAATTTAACCAAATAAATACTTTCAGTGTGATGCTTTAAGATATCGTGATAAGATTCCCAAATTTTACTACATTTATCAAATTGAATCACATGCTATATACCTATATTTTATTGCTAATTTTACCAACATCATTTTCATAGAGTATCGGTAAAAATTACCGAGCTTTTTGGTGCACTTTTAAAGCCAGAAACACAATAAATTTTGCACTATTCTGGTAGCTTCAACCATACTTTTTTACTCATTGAAGTAACCTTTCAGAAAATTTAGTGGCATATAAATATCTAAGAGTCTGGATAATTTTGTGCCATAAAAAACCTGAAAATATATAATGTAAAAATATCCTCATGTAAAAAATGTTAAAAATTGAAATTTATCATTTTTATGTAACAATTGAAACTAACTGAAATAGATAATGAAGTTTAACTAATTTAGTTTTTTTAATTATATTATTTCATTTATAAGTTTACTTTCTTCCATGTTACATATTTCTATGTAAAAATTGTATTTCAGCCATTATTTAAAGCTCGAGTCGCAAAAGGCTAACTTGAGTTAAGTAAATACTCACGTAAAATCTGTTGCATGTGTAATGCACCAGTTATTAAAGGTCCATGCATCAGTGAAACGTAAGACAGTATTTATTTTTGCGCTTTAATAGCAAAATGAAAGGCTAAGATTGCTTATACTCAGAGGTATAATTAAATTTAACTCACTTTTATTATAAAATAACTAATATTGTATAGTCTACATAAACGAGACAAAGTTCTCTCGTTTCAAACTATCTTCAGGATTTTATAATTTATTCATTTCTTAAATAAAAGAGGTATTTTAAATCATCTAGTTTTCACGCCGTTTTTCATTTTTTATCAGAGTCTGGTTGTCCTCGTTCTGAAAAGTTTCATACCATGTAATTTAACAAAATGAATAAGCTCCGTAAATATTTCTTTCATATGAATAAATTCGAATTAATTTTATTTTTAGTTAATATTAAAGTAACTGTTGCCAAGAAAAGATTTTATATCGATTTGAAAGGTAAAGTTTAATAAAATATACAGCTTAAGTAATTATAAATAATATTAAGAAAATTATAGGGAGTTAGAGAGTTAATAATTTAAGCTTTTCCTTTGTATATTTTACAATTTTGCATAGATTATAAAGAACATAATATCACCGTGAATTGCATGCACCTTTGAGAAACAAGTTCAAGAATGGTTGAGATGCTGTACTACACACTTCTAGAATTTTCATTCTAAAATTACGGTGAAATAACTGGCAGCACTCTGTCCATCCAATTAACCGTAAAGTTTGCAGTTAAGAACAATTCTCACCCTTAAGGTTTTGAAGCTCTGTTTACAATTTTTATGGTTAAAAAATCATGAACACAAAACTGTACTATTTTTAACCATTTACAACTAACATGGTTTCAAAACAGTAAGAAAGAAATTTAATTGAACATTGGAGAAAGGCTTTGAAGGAAATCTGTAGAAGGAAATGGAGGAAAAATTGTGGCGTTAAAGGTGGGACTCGGTGGTTAGTCAGATTAACCCACTGGGCTATAATATGCACACAGCTGCCAATAACTAAGTGGCATTATTAAGTGGATCTAGTTGGTACGATAAAACTCTGGTTGTTTAACTGTATTAGGTGAAAGCAGTTTTTTTCAGTTTTTTTATTTTTTATTATGAAATGTGCGGTAATGAGACCCATAATTTTGAAAACCAGAATATTTGATAATCCGTTACCCTATGAAAGGGAAAATTACCAAATGAATGGTTTAAATATCGTATATTTTAGTTTTCATTAACAAAATAAATTTTTTTTAAAATTTTTTTTAATGAGAAATGTCATTAACTTGCAATACGGTAACCAGAACTCTTTTCTCAGTGCAAACACTCTGTTCTGATTTGTTATGTAAGCTATGAGACTACACAATACAGACATACTACAATATAATAAGCGATTAAATATTTTTTTAGAACTAAAACAACTTAAAAATGGTATAAATATTAATAAATTAATATAATAAAATATCATTTTACGCAACTTTTATTCAATTGCTTAATCAAGCCTATTTTATTAAATTACCGATTTCCAAAAATATTGCGAAAAATATTAACTTAGTAAAAAAAGTTATTTAATTAAATCAAGCAAAAAATGAAAAAATAGAAAAAAATAGTTAAAATTAAATTTATTAATTATCAATTAATTAGTTCTTCTTATAATGCAAATAGCAATCTAATTTAGATAAATGCTTAACTGCGGAATCTTTTTCTCGCAAGCAAAACTCATTAAATACCAAAATATGCATAAATGAATATGTATTATAAAAAGAATGGAATGAGTAATTAATATCTTTGTAAGTATAGAAAAAAATCGAACAATAAAGGTAATGAATTTACGTTAAGCTATTTAATTTAATATCGACATCTTAATGCTTTTTTTTTTATATGAAGTTTTGGTTTCTTTAACGCCTATTTACATTGAGAAAATGATTAATGTCTGGAATAATAAATACCAGTTAATCATTTCTGAAAGAAAAAAAAGCTCTTAAATTATCACTCAATATCTGTTTCAAAATAAATTCTGGATGTTTAAAATATGCTTGCAATAAAGATATATAGCTATGTTCAAAATGTATTTTACAATATATATGCATAAGAAAGGAGTAATTAACTTTCTCAAATACTGTTCTTTAATTATAAAAAAAAATTAAATGATCTTTTGAAATGAAAAGTATTCAAAAAGGCTTGAAAACATATTATTTAAACGCAATTTTCAGGTAATCAAAAGTTTTAAACTTAAATATTCTATATTACTAAATTTTGATCAGTTTTATATATTTTATTTCTGAATATAAATAGGCTATTTAATTTCAATTAAATTCGTGCAAAAATTACACGACGGGCAGGTATATTTTAATACAAAATAGAGCTTTCCAACAGCAGACAGTTGTGGGCCAAGAAGGTCATGAAGTTCAAGGGTCAAAAATTCAGAGACCAGAATAAGTTCTGCTCCCGGTTCTCCCTAACCACTGTGCTTGTGTCTAATATTCTCCGTGGTCGATGGATCAAGGGTTAGAGTTCCCTTGTCGTCAGGCTAATCATGGGAGATTTTCGTGGTTTTTTCTCCATGTAACGCAAGTGCGGGTTAGTTCTATCAAAAAAGTCATCCACGAAGGCTACTTTGATCCAATGATTGATTTGGAAGTTCTGGGTTGGGCTCACAATTACAAGGCTACGAAGTTGAACATTGATAGTCGTAAACTCAAAATTGACTCGGCCTTTCAGCCGCCAATTATAAAATAAATTTTCGAGACCAGTGACAATGTTTAGCATTAAACACCGGCCAAGCAAGCTGGTATCCATCGATCTGAAGTTAAATGGGCTTCAAATTGCCACAGCCATTGGATCCTTATTCCTTCACAATGACACTCATTATCTTAGTCACTGCGCCATACTCACAGTTAACAATTGTACAAAAAAAAATTCTTTTTTTTCTTGTTATTCATTATATCTGAACTAACAGCAGAAGGAAATTGACTTTAAAATATGCCTTTGGGGGGATTTTACACCTTGGGTGAACAGTCGAACCGAATTTTCGGCTTCGACTGCCGATGTTCAGCACTGTATTCTTGTAACTTTGAGCCCAAATCAGATGACAAAGGAATTCCTGGATCAAGCATTAGGAGAAATTTGCCTTCGTGAATGACTTTCTGATGGAACTAACTCGCATTTGAGTTACATGGAGAGGAAAATCACGAAAACCTCCCACTGTTAGCCTGATTCAACCAGCGATTCATCAATTCGAATCAACCTGCCCTCGCCGAGATTCGAACCAGGTTAACCTCATTGGAAAGCGAATGCTCTATCCCCTGAGCCCCCACGGCTCGCCTTGGGTGATTTTATTTAATACCCGTCGTTGAACAGCTGACCCAATTTTATGGATTTACGACTACTAATGCTCCACTCCGTAGCCTTGTAATTTTGAACCCAATCCAGAAGACAAGGGAACTCCTGGATCGAGTATTGGGAGAAATTTTGCCATCGTGGAGGACTTTTTGATGGAGCTAATCCGCATTTACGTTGCATGGAGAGGAAGGCCACTAGAGCCTTCTACGGTTAGCCTGACGGCAAGGGGACTCTGACCCGTGATCCGTTTACCACTAAGGATATTTCACGTCAGCACTGTGGTCGGTGCAAGCCGGATGTGGAATTCGTATCAACTGGGATTCGAACCTGGTTCTCCTCATTGGAAGGCGAACGGTCTATCCTCTATCGCGGCTCTGCCTTGGGTGATTGCAAAATTTCGTAAGCAATCTGAGTTGTCTCAATGAAAAAGTTATTTTGCTTCCGGTGGTATTTCCGAGGAAGGATTTTCAGAAGCTTATTCTATGTAACCGAAAAATAAATGTTAAAATACATGCTAAACCTGCAAATTTATTTAATTCCCTTACAAATGCTGCAAATCGTAGGAGGTTCGTTGGAAACATATGGAGTGGTTCAATGACAACACGAAGATACAAACTAAAAATTAAAACCTTCCTATTGTGCTTACCTTGCTCATTCCTCTCCATTATTCTCTGTAAAATAATGGCAAAAAAATATTTAAAAAAAAATTCTTTATGATTTTCTTTAAAAAAATAATCGTCACGGTTTCAACATAAAAAAGAATTTTAAAACTTGTTAAAAGCTTTAAATAAATTGTATCTAATTACACAATGCATGGCCGTAGTATTCGAAACAAAAATTTTTACAACACTAAAATTACCATCTGAAGTCATTAATCACAATCACTATTGATGGTGATATTTTACTAATCATTTTACGATTATTAGCAATTATTAATTAATGTAACAGGAAACAATGTTTGAAAAAGGTAAAGGAAAAAAGAATAAATTTTTTTTCAAGAAAAAGATTTTGAACTTTTATTTTAAAAGTCTTTCTTAGTAAAAAAACTAAGCGAATGTGCTCAGAATTTGCTTTATTTTATAATAACTTTTTAAAAATAATTTAAATAATAAGAGAATATACATGCCAGGACTCAGCTGTTTACAAAGAACTTTTTTCTGCTAGATTTTTAAATTAGATAATTAGTAGGGAATTACTTGTGCTATGTTTTTTAAAGCTGATTAAAAGTAAGGTTCCATAGTATGTAGTTCTTTTCTTAAGAGGCGAGAGCCCCATTACAACCAAATAAGATTAAATGTAAGTTAATATCGCACGAAAAAAACTTCGGTAAAATTACCATACCTTATGATAACGACATTTTGGTATATATCTGTATATATGATAGTGGTTTACCGGAAATTCTGATTTTCAATATTATAGTTCTTATGACCAATCACTTAGTGAAAAATACGAAACTGAAAAGCAAACTTAACCAAATAAATGGTTTTTTTTTTACCATGAGCTAATGTTTCATGATAAAATTGCCAAATTTTACCCCATTTATAAAATTTTACCTCGCGTTATTAAACCATATTTTATTGTTAATTTTGTCAAAATCATTACCTAAGCACTTCAGTTGAAAATTACCGAGCTTTTTGGTGTACCCATATAGCCAAAAGCACAGTATATTTTAAGATATTCTGGTAGTTTTGAACAAGCTTCTTTTCTTAGTGCTGTGTAAGTTAGCTTCTTAATCAATTTTCAGATTGCTGCTTTGCAAAAATAACAGATCCCGAGCAAGAGACGTATGATTGGTTAATAAATCATTGCCTTCAAGCAAACCGACGTAACTTTTTTTTAAACCTTCTTATGTATGGGACACAAATACAATTTAATTAAAAGAAAAAGAACTCTACAAGTTACAAAGTCTCTCTCTGTTACAAGTTTTGGAGCGTTTAAATCATAATATCAATTAAATATACACCAAATTTAATATGGTGCAATTTCTCTAACATGGTCCAGGCGCGTTTCAATTTAACACCCTATTAAGATTGCAGTCAATTTGTACCTTATATAGTTCAGCGCCGAACTTAATTTTATGAAAGTATGACAATCATAAAGTTTCACTTAATAGTTTTCACGCCTTCTGCATTGAATGAAAAGTTTAAATTACATAGAGTTGAATATCTAGGAAGCATACATCCGTTGAACTGTTCGTTTAAATATGTGAAAAAGCTGAATAAATAAAATACAATATCAATGTATATTTTTGAATAGTGACACGACCCACCCTATTTGTTTAGGGTTTACGTCAAGATTACATACTGGATCAAGATCATATTATATAACATGGTAGATAAAAACAATAAATAATCCAGATTATTGATCTACAGAAAATGTACAATAAATAGAAATAAAAGTTACAGAAGTACCCAAAGGGGCATATCAATGTATAAAGGAAAATAATAAATAAATGATTGCTATAACATACTGTTAAAGCAATGTGTCATGTATTGAAGATTTGAAAATAAAATTATGAAACAGAATGTAAAATTCTTTAATATTACTTACAGACGAAACTTTTCTCTCCAAACGGGATTCAAAGTGGCTTTTTTAACGGTTGTTGTTCGTATAAATTTAGCAGGTAGTACTTCACTACTACTACGTTCTCTCTTCTCTTTTCTTTTCATGGATGGTGCAAATCTCTTAAAACTTCTTCGAGTAGAATTGATTTCTTCTCCTTCAGCTTTTTCACCAGGATCGATTTGAATGCCCAACATGCAATATGGATCGCTGAATCCTGTTGGAAATTTAAAGAAAAGGCAAAATTGAAATGGTACATTTTATTTGAATTGACACTTTTTAAACTAAGAAAAACCAGTTTATAAAATTAAAATGGAAATTTTATTGCGGTAAATTAACGCTGCGTGTCAGTTTTTAGCATTCTTAGATGCAGCGATGCATTGTTCACCATTGCCTAAAATTAGGTTTTTCAAATTAAAAATATGTATAAATATTAGACTTATAAATCCAACTATGTTTTGAACAAAATTCTGTTCAATGGGGTATTGTTATGCTATTTTTAGAGATAATCTGCAGAGATATTCTGCTATATTGCTATTTTTTTATTGGAAAAGTTATGGAGTATCATTTTGAGACAAGATAATGTAAACCCTGTAACGGAAATTATCAAGGCAGAAGAAAATTTTGCTGGTCAAATATTATGTGAGATAAAAATAAAATTAAAAACCCATATGAGAAAATGTAACCTTGTCATATTTCACATTATTTAATCTAAACAAATGTATATTAGTTTTACGATGTATCCTTGCGCCAGAGTTCTCTTAATTATTTGAAGTTCTAACCTTAAATATGCTAATTAATTTTTTTCCCCCAGGTGATAATTTAAGTTGCAAAAACAAACACAAAAGCGTATTTCTAAAAAAAAAAATTTTTCAATATTTGGAAATTTTTCCTAAAATTTATAGGAGGCAGTAACAATCTGGAGAATATCGTCCCAACAGTTTTGTTAGGAGAGCAGTAGAAAGTTTAGAAATTTTAAGTTTAATTTCACTTTTTGCGTATCTCGTCGTATCTCTGGCGAAACTTAAAGGTAAAGTACTTCAAACAAATCAATAAAAATTCACACATAATTTTAATACCCAAAGATTGCAAATGCAATTTTAAGAATATATATATATATATATATATATATATATATATATATATATATATATATTGCATGTAAAATAGACACAGTTTTACATCATTTTAAGTTTTTTTTAACCTTATAGTTTAGATTTTTTTATTAATAATATACTAATTATATTGTTATGTTAGTATTATGTTAGTATTAAACCTACAGATATTTATAAATAATTTATAATGTATACTTATGATTACAATTAATTAAATAAATTATACTAATTAATTAAAAATATTTAAAGAATTTAAAAATATAATGTTTATAAAATTATCTTTGTATAAGGAGTTTCATAATTGCGAGTAAAAAGTTTGATTCCCAGAGATATTGCAAAATAGACATATTACGAACATGCAAAAAATGAAATTAATTTCATTGAGTCGAAACTATCACAAGCATATTTCCATATTACTGTTATACATATATTGAGATTCAAAAATCCAAATCCGAAAAAAGAGTGTGTTTATTTAATTAAAGTATGCTTTGTGTTTGATTTCGTAACTTAAAATATCATTTTCACTGGCTAATTAACGTATTTGAAGTTAAAGCCCAGAACAATTGAAATTGCAATTTAGTAGGCGATAATACGATTACTAGATCAAAGTTACTAATATGTTCTGTTTTTATTTTCCTCATTAGGCAATAAAAGCGAGCAGATTGTAAGTTATGAAATAATGTTGTAGTTAATAGTATTAATGCGCGGGGAAAAAAGGTTAGGTAAAATTATCACACTGTATGGTAATGGCATTTCTGATATAGAAAATACATTATTTAGGTAATAAAAACCAAAATATACGGTATTTAAACCCTTTCAATTCATAATTTTTCTGTTCCTAGGAAAAAGGTTAACCGGAAGTTCCGATTTTCTACTTTGCAGTTCTTCTTACCACACATATAGTAAAGAAATACAAAACTGAAAAGTAAATTTAACCGAATAAATGGTTTTTATACCATGCTCTAAGGTATTTTAAAAAAATTACCCAATTTTATCACAGATTATAAAATTTTATCGTTAATTTTACGAAAGTCATTGCCAAAGCTCTTCGGTAATAATTATCAAGCTGTTAGATGTTCCCTTAGAGTTAAAATCGTGATAAATTTTATCATATTCTGCTAACTTTGACTGTATCCTTTTTTCCCAGTGTATGTTTAAGATGCGTCTCCAACCTAACTTGAATCTAATTTCTTTTTTTAAGGGGTCGGTAGATCATACATCAATAATGTTAAAACTGACCTCTTTTTGAAGTACCTTTCCTAAGAAACTACTTATGATATTACTTTGAAATTTTTTGGGGGATATTTGAGATTGTATCAGTTATATGAACAGGAATACTTTTTGAGTAATGAAAGATTTTTGATGAAGCTTTTTAAAAAAATTAGAAGTTCTCAGTAGTTTTAAAGTCGTTTCTCAGTTGTATTATTTGCTTAAAAATTTTCTGCCAAAGATATATATTAACAGTCATCACATTGAAGCATGTATATGTAAATATTCTGTGAAAAAAAACTGAAGCAATATCTTGGTCAGATGCTAAGAAAAAGTACATCGAAAAAAGTCAGTTCTAGAATTATTGGTATATGCCCTACAGATTCCCATTAAACAATTTTCCTTTTGAACAATTTTCTTTTTAAGCAATTTTCTTTTCGTAACATCTTTTAATTCGATAGTAAAATGAACAGCATATTTTACTGGCAACTACTTTGAGGTTAAGAAGAAACAAACAATTTTTAAATTCACAAGTAATAAAAATTTTCATGAAACATTTTTAGGTTTGATGAGAAAATGGCATGTATATTTAGAGTTTACAAAGTCGTATTTAAAAATACGACAAATTAAAACTGACATTTTGTTAGATGTCCCGGTATTTTTTTTCCAATCCGTTATATCAAAAAGATATTTTTAGACTTCAGTTGCTCGTAACTAATAATTTAGTTACATAATTCAATTTTTTAATGCAAAAAAGAATTACTTAAATATTTAAAAAAAGTAAAACAAAGCGCAGAATGTTAATATCCTCATTAATAATGCAATAATTTCCACTTTAACTTCTAAAGCAAAAACTATAATTTTATGTACTTTCTTATTATAATATGATTAAAAGCTTACAAACTTGGAGCAAAATTAAAAGAAAGTTCTTAGAAAAAGAAAATTATTCTCGAAATAAATGCACTTAAAATAAATTTTGAAGGGCAATGTTTTAAAATGGAATAAGAAACTATAATTTATTAATGTACTTAGTCATTTCGCATAATTATTTTTAAAAGTCTCACCGTTTGGATCTTTAGCTTCTAATCCTCTTGCTTCTACCACAGTTACGTTAAGAACTGGAATCGGAGGCTGAAAGAATGAAAATAAGAAGAATTCAGTTCGTTTGAATATGGTAAAATAATTCCGTTGTGAGAATTTGATTTTATATTCTGTTGGGCAGTGCACAGACTTTAACATTTACACTGTTAAAAATTCCAAGCCACGCTGCATCAAAAATTGTAATTCATTTGCTGGTTACATGAAATGGAGGTCAATTTTACCATAGTTTGGTATTTTTCACTAGATCCAAATATCAGTAGACGATTATACCAAAAGTAGGTGTTTTGAAGATACAAAACACCGATTTTCATTCTTTATTTTTTTCTTTTATAAAGGCAGGGAAAAGTTTTACCTTTATTAGGTATGTTTAAAGCGCTCAAATGCAAGCTAAGGTTGCTATTTACCGGAACAAAACTATTTACCGGAAGAAGGTTATTTTATGACATACCTCTAAAAATTTTATACAGTCAATCAAATTTAAAAAGTCAGCATAAAAGAAATGAAATTTAATTAATGCAAATAAAACATTTATCTACCTAAATAAGTTGATACCTGAAACAACATGCATTAGTCGTCCCCATACCCCGAGGCCGAGTTGTAAAGTAAACAAAAATCGTTCAGCTTACAGTCACCGTCAAAGTTTTATGTCTTTTACCAAATTTTGGTGCAGTCATTTGCACCAAGGAAGTATATCTCGATCATACTTCACAATTTATGGTGTAACTAAAATAACTAACTCTTTTCTGTTTCCTTGCAAGATGCATATTGTTAGGGTCAGATTTGATTTTAGTGATAAAGATCTAAGAGTAGGTTTAAAGCCGCGTGGTGCTTTTAGAGATTTTGAACTTTAAGTAGGAATTTTTTATGAACAGCTTAGAGAAAAGGAAAAAACGGAATTTTTTGTGTGAAACCAGTAATTTAGTTTTCTTGGTTTCTGGATAGTGTTCCAGGTCGTTTTAACAAATAGTACTATTATGTTTCAAAAAATTAAAAGTATTTTAATTTTTTTTCGGTGAGGCGATGGTATTGTAATAAATAGAAATTTATTATAGTTTTTTTTTCAATACTTTTAAAGATGGATTATTTTTCTGTAGATGGCACCACTACGGTAAAGTTTAAATTCAATCATAATAATGATAAATTTTTTAAAAATTTTGAATTAGTCGTTTAAAATGAGATTTTTGGGGTGAAATCTGGGTAACTAAATTTATTAATATTTATAGAGGATGGTAGTATAACTTCTATAGGGGATTAGTGGGTTTATGACGGTTTTTCTCAGGGATCTTTTTTTTTTGGTTCTGACGTCCGCCGGATGCGGGATGACTCTGGACGTGGTAAACAGGTCAGTCTAGATTCTTTCGCCTTGTTGAAGGGAGGATAAAAGAGAAGCGATGAATGTGGCTAAGCGCAGTAGTAATCAGCAGTAGCAGTAAGCAGTTAACCAGAGCAGTATCCTGAGGATACGGAGTTTGTCCGCTGAAAGAGTGATTCGTGACAGTACCTCGGAGATGGTGGATCGTAACCTTAGGGAAAGCTAAACTGAAGTCTCTAGCGGGAAGGACTACCAAGATTAGCCGAAAGCCGATATCCTCGAGACGGTGGGCCAAGTCCGAAGGATTCTATGCTGGACGTCCGGTGTTCCCCTTCTACATGCCTAAGCCAATTGAAGTTAAAATAGCTGGAGAAATTTCGAGATCCTAGCCTAGGAGTTTGTCCATGAGTTCATCTACCATTCCGGTGGGCGGTTCCAGAGAGCAAATAGTAAATTCTTTTTGGTACTTATAAAACTTTGAATTTTATTTCGTTAACATTTTAGAGGAATCATTTACCGTAAATTCTGAACTGTGATGTTGTGTTTTTTTGTGTAGGAGAACAATCAGTATTTAAGTGTGAGTTATAGTTATCATAAACCAAGTCTGTGTTTTTAGTAATGTTAAATGCAGTTTTTATTTTTTAAATGTCTTTTTTGAACTGTAGTAATTGAAGGTTATGCTTGAGTGTTATAAGGTTGCATTTTTGTTTTAATTAGTGTATAAATGTTTATTCCCATGTTAGCATTTGGAAATGTGTGAAATTATGTTTTATGAAGATTTAGAGGTGCAATAAAAATGAGTTTTAAATGTTACAAGTTTTCTGTAATTCATTAGATATTTGTCTACTAAATAACCTGGGTAACCGTTACTAAATTTAAATTTTGAGATCATAGCCAAAGGGGTAACGGTACACAGGTTGAGTAATTTTTTTAAAAATGATTTTATTTAAAAATAATATTTTGTCACAAACAAGTTTTAGATCGAATTTTGAAACTCCATTTTAATTTGAAGTTATTATTAATAAAATAAATTAAGTATTTACAATCTGAAATTATGAATAGTTAAACCATAATTAATTATTATTTATAATTTAAAAGGCAAATTATTTGAAACAAGAGCGTTTTTTCTACCAATTTCGAAAAATTAATATTTCAATGTTATTTTTCATTTTTTTGTAAACACATATTTTTTAAAAATAATTCAAGTAACATTAACTGCAAACATTATTCCCTTATCGATCAACAAATTTCTTTTTGGAAAAATTTTAACTATTTTTTTGGACATTTACTTAAGGTGCTTTTTGATTTTAGTATTTTTCTCTTAATTTTCAACTTTTAATTCGTAACGATGCATCAGGTACCTTGTATATGCATAATTGTAACACAAAATTTGGGTTTTAATTTTTTTTACTTTATTTTATTTAATAACCGTCGTTGAACAGCCGACCTTCTTTTTGGTTTCACGACTACTAATGTTCAACTCCGCACCCTTATAATTTTGAGTCCAATCCAGAAGACAAGGTAACTCCTGGATCGAATATTGGGAGAAATTTGCCTTCGTGGAGGACTTATTGATGAAGCTAACCCGTATTTACGTTACATGGAGAGGAAGACCACGAGAACCACCCACGGTCAGCCTAGCGGCAATAGGACTCTATTCCACGATCCGTCTACCACTGAGGATATTTCACGTCAGCACTGTGGACATTGCAAGCCGGATGCGGAATGCGTATCAACTGGGATTCGAAGGCGAACGCTCTATCCCCTTAGCCATCGCGGCTTTGGGTTTTAAACTTAAAGTTTTAAAACTTATCTTGTTAAGGGTACACTCTGAACAGGGATCATTTCATGCTGATGAACCCCTCTGCAATAGTTAACAGCTCATTTTTTAAATAACATTTCTTAAAATTTAATGATACTCACAAAGACTGATTTTTTTTCTCGCAATAATTACTTTAAATGCTAGTTTGGAAAGTGTTTATTTTGTAAGGATGGTAAAAAAATTCCACGAAAAACTCAAAAACTTAGAGAACTGTTATGAGTGTCCCAAAGAAGTTTAGAAATTTCATGAGCACTTTTGTTGTAAAAAGAAAATTGCTGCAGAATTTTTTTTAATCTGAACTTTAAAATTAAGGTAAAAATTGCGAAATGTAATTTTTGATCAAAAAATGAACACTTTGAAGAAGATAAAATATAAAGTTGATCAAATAAGAAAATTTAAAAAAAAAACATATATTCATGAGCAGTCAAATACTTGAACTAGTCATTGAATTGTCAGTAAGTAAGAAAAAAAGTGCCATAATCTAAGAAGAAAAATACGCCTAAGTAAGAAAAAATGCCATAAAATTAAATTCTGATCCTTTTCAGCTAAAGTAAGCTATAGTTCATAATTTAATTGTCAGCCGCAACGTGGGAATTGAAAATAAAAATATAATTCTTAGCAAAAATAAATGTTACAGAGATGTATAAAATTTATTTTATACATAAAAAATCTGTTGCGATTTACTTTCTTCTTATTAAAATGCCAAATGAAAGTTTCGCGGATAAATCTTTAATGATTAACGTTACAAATATAATATATAATGTAAAGATATCAATAACACCAAAAACGCATAAAACATTTGTGAATTCAATAAAAAGTATTACATGTTTTTTCTTTAATGTAATTAAATAAAAAAAATAAAGCATTTTTATGAAAAAGTCTTAAAAATGTTGTAATTTTTAGAAATGAGATCCTAATAATAAGTTTATTTCAGAATTTAAGAAAATTACGCAATGTGATAAAGAGCCTGAGCTACTTATAAAATTATAATTTATTTAAAGAGAGATAAAACCTAAGATATTTTTTTAATTAATAAACAATGACAAATATTGTCAAAAAAAACTAAAAACTTTTTGAATAACAAAACTGGATTTTTTTTAACTTTATAATACTTTTTATAAACTTCCTACGCATCTGAATATTAATTATTTGCAAAAAAAATTTTGTTGGAGGAAACAAAGGAACAAGAAAAATGTATCTTCATAAAGGAAGAAATAAGTTAGTTTTTTATTACGTATTCCTGAAACAGGGGTGGCCAACCTTTATGGAATGATCACTACTATTTGCAAGAAAAAAAAATTTTGCTTTCCACTTCCAACAAACTAAAAACATAAAAAGGTGAAAAAATGTAATTTATATGCTGGTTATGAGATTTCTACGCAAATAACACATTTTTTCGAGTGATAGTAAAGGAGACCTATAGTATAACATAATAGATAGAACAAAATTACAAACTTATTTCATAATTTATAAACATTTTTAAAGGTTCAATCATTTAGATTATGTGTTAAATAAAAATGAATAACTTGAAACATTTTGCTATAAATCACTTTTAAACAGTCATTATTAAATTAATGTGGTTTTTTAAATTGTTGTTCTATTTTTTTTATTAAGTCATTTATATAAGGTTTAATTCTTAAAAATACTAGCATAATTAATTATTTTTGAACAGAAATCAGTTAGTTTTAAGCAATATTTTAATTTTATTATGTTCATACCTAATAATATTTGCTCTAAAGCGCAAATCGATACAAACCAATAGTATCTTACATAATACAACAGAAACGTTAACATTTGGGAAAATCGTTTTTGCTTCTATTTAACAAAATTAAATAAAATTTGGATCACTTGCAGTAAAATATTTGATTTTTAATTTCCTTACATTTTCTTTTTAATGTAGTAAGTAACTGAGTTTCGCAGCGCTGTTGTATTTATTTGCGTACAAGTACGATTTTCAGGGAAAGATTTTAGAAAATTTCTTAAAAAGCACATTACTTTTAAACTTTTTTAATTTTTTGATAAGGCTTTGCTTTTAATTCTATACGCACTGCCGTACCACAATAAGACGCTCATGCATGTACCAAAACAATAATAATAAGCAAATTGCTTAATCTATCAATTTTTAGCTGCATCGTCAATTTTTCAAACTTCTTTTTCATTTGTTTTGTTAATCTTTCCTGAAGAACTAAAATTACTCAAGCCCAAATAAAAACTTCATACAGTTTTTTCTTGATAGAGCATATTAAAATAAAGTAGATTATATAAGATTTTAAAAGATAAAATACAATATCATATTAATATTTCAGAGAAAAAAAAAGAAATAAATTATTGCAATAATTTAAAATCTGTAGGTATAGAATAAAATATTGTAATAATTTGGAGTTTGAGGACGTAGAATAAAGTATTATAATAATTTGGAATCTGTATGTGTAGAATAAAATGTCTTCCTACTTTGGAATGTGATGATGTCGAATAAAATATTGTAATGATTTGAAATATGAAGATGCAGAATAAAATATTGTAATAATTTAGAATAATGAAGGTGTAGAATAAATTATAATACTAATTTATTGGACTATTAAATATAAAATGAAACTTCATATACTGATAATATACAATACCATATATATGTAAGAATTAAAAATACTATGTAAGATTATATTAATATTTTGAGTACTCAATATAGGGAATAAAATATCATATTCAATCAAGCATACAATCAGACAAGTATATTACTAATTCACTTCATTTCAAAAATGCAAGAAAAAACATGACTTTTAAGAAGAAATAATCAATTTATCGTTTGACGAATTTTGGACTGCTCCATAAACCATCATATTTAGGCAATCCATTATGTGAGAAATATAGAACCATGACAACTATTAGTCAGCCATCTAGCAATGGATCTTTAGAGAATTTGAAAACTCAGTTGCATGATAGCTATAAACAAAATCGCGTGTTTGAAACAAATTACTTTTAGATATAGATACTGTCTATAGTAAGAGTTGCCATATCGCTTATGTACACGCTACTACCTTGGAATGGATATTTATTTATTTATTTTTCAAATCTATTATCTATTTATACAAGTAAATATAAATCAAATTTATTCACCTTTTCTTCATGAACGACAGCCATAAATTTTTCATGTTCTTCCTTACTCATGCCAAATGTTTCTTGAGCATATTCATAAAGATCTTTCGTATATTCACTATAATTGCTCATATTAGCTCCAATCTTATGTTTGATAGTGTATAAAACTTCAACATAAAGATCTTCCCACTGAAACAAAACAAAAAAAAGAGCAAAGTTACTAGAAAGTAATTTTTTATTATTTTACAACTCAGCGAGCCTCAGAATTATTTGGAAACGGAACTATCGATGAACAATTACACTTTATACAAACAAGAGGGGTAAGTTATATTGTATTTTCATGTTTTTTTTAAACTGTACAGTAAAATAAAAAATTTCCGAAAAAAGAAAAAGAAATTATTTTTGTATATTTCTTCGTGCCTCTTAGGTTTTTCAATAAAACTAGGTAATTCAATAATCCAAACTGGTAACGATCAATTAAAATGGGACAAAAAAAGTATCCAAGCAAAGAACTACATTTATGGCCCAAAATTACTTCAGCATTGAATTTATGCCCAAGATTCCAACAATGTGCAGCCTAACAATCGACAAAGTCAAATTATTTCCCCCCCCCTCCCAGTCACATCAGCTAGCTCATCTTGATTCCCTGGAATCTTGTTTTATTCATATGAATGCTGTTTCCCTTTTTAATGGCATTAGTTCCTCACTACCTCTGCATAGCGAGTGGAAATGCGTTTTACCCTAATTTTATCCTCTCAGTCACAGTAATTTCTCTCGTTCTGATTTTTCATTTTCATTTTTATTCCTTCTCTGCTACTGAGGTTTTTTGTCTAGCTTTTGTGAGGTTTTTTGAAAACTTAACGTTTTATATTTCAAATTACTTTTGTTTTTAAAATAAGCCCCTATTTTTGAGTTCTTGAAACATGCGAACTCTTATTTTCAATCAATACATTTTTGAAACGAAGTTTTGTAACTAATTAACATCGTGCCGCTTCAGTTTCTTTGGGATTATTTATTTAATGTGTTCCAGTTATTAAGTTTATACGTAATAAAATGTCTAAAAGGTAACAATCTAAATTTATGATTATCTTTGAGTTTACACAACGCAACCATTCTAATTTCTAAATTAAAGAAATGATTTCCGCCGTCATCACTGTAATAGAAAATTTTCTATGATCGAGATTCTAACTGAAAAGCTATTAGAGTAAACAATATAAAATTTCGGAAATGTCCAAAGAAATGTTTGAAGGACATTCCAATATCAATGGTCAATATTTTATTCGTCTAATTTGTCAATAAGTCAAAAGTCGTCTAATCGTCTAATTAGTCTTAATTGCTCATCAAATTTTTTTCACTGCTTAATTCAGTTTAGCAAAAATTATTAACAGGGGAATTATGATTTTTCTTCTACAGTCACGTATTACTATACTATAATGTGTCCAATTTATTTCAATTTCGAATTAGTTTTGGAATAAATAAGCAGTTTATATTGATGATTCTTTAGATTTTTAGAACCAAAAGAAACACTAACGCAGTAAAACTATCCTAATTTTGTGACAGTTGTCTCATGACTTAAGGTGTAAATACTTTTAACTGATTTAAAAGTTTTGCTTTAGTTTCGAAGTTATTGAATTTTAAAAATTTTGTGTTTTTTCTATATAATCCCAAAGGTTAGCAAAAAAGAAATAATCTAGTCAGAATCAAAATAAGTCAAGAAAAAGGTCAGAATCAAATGCGAATATTCTCCTTCCATTTAATTTTTCTCTTCATTATTTTGATTTGCGGGGGGGGGCACGATTTTAATATTTAGATAAACTAATAAGCCATCGAAATTAGAGTTGCAAACGAGAGCAAGCATTTGTCGTCACACCTTATATAAAAAAAATAATTTATGAAAAAACAAATTTCTTTAAGTACTGACCCTCCCAAAACATACCTTGATGTCAAACTTTTTGAATAACCTTAACAAAAGAATTAGTTTACGTTAATAACGCACTAACAAGATTTCCATATTACTGTACGTTGTAAAAAATTGCTGATCAAATTACGGTAAAAAGTGCTGGAAACCTGAGTGCAGTATTCGTAAAAGCCATTTTTGCCATAAAATTTTATACGGTAATTTTTACAGTAATATTTATTTATTTACGGTGATTCATTGATTTTACAGTAAATATTGTTCTAAGAATTAGTTCTTATATATGTCCCGTAAGATTTCACTGTAAAAAATATAGGTACTCGGTACTTTATACCATAATTTGATACGGAATTTCAATAGTTTATAAGAATCAACAGATATTTATTAAAAAGTCTCAATTGGTTCCATAATACTCAGGTTACTTAGTAAAACATAATCAAACGATATTTAATAAGAAATTTATTTCAAGATTACTTCTTAGAAAGAACAATGCATGTCATTCTATTTTTTTGTTTTTAAATGCTTTCTTACTCAATTGTATTCGTTGTGTTTCGAAATACGGATTTAAATTTGAATGCAAACATTATTTGTATTTAATTTAACAAATAAACCTTGTTTTAATTTTTTATATATGTTTCATTCTATCTCTCTCTTAACATGGAAAGAAAACCAATACGGGTTTTACAAAAGCAAAACGCAATTGAGTAGCAAAATATTCCGCTTTAAAATAAATATTTTAAAATTCGGGTTGAACGAATTAAAGCAACATTAAAATGAATGTGAATAAATTAGGTCCTCAGGAGATGGATTGCATACCTTGACATATATATTTGCTACACAAAAAAATTTATGCCTAAAAAAGGATTTTAAAAATCGTCATTTTAATTTAGGACTATCTGTATAATTATACGGAGAAAAAAATCCGTAAAATTACAGTACTGAATGGTAATGACATTTAATTTAACCCAATAAATTGTTCTTGTGCCACTCTCTACATTGTTTAAAATTTCTCAGAAAAAGTTGTTAAATAGCAATTTAATTAATTGTTATTTTACCATATTCTAACATAACAGTCGAATAATCATGAATAAGATATTATTCAAACTGTTAACTGTGAACAAAATTGTTTGTTAACTGCTTTTATATAATATGGTTCAGCAACCTGAATTTTATCGCACCAACTAGGCCCATCCAATGAAGCTACTAAGTTCCTTGCAGCTCCATATTATTTCTGAAAGGACTAATCCGTTAATCTCGTGACCGATATAACGGGAGTTCGAGTTCCAGTGTTGACACTACACTATTTATCTATTCCTTTCAACAAGTGAAGAGTTTCCAGTGTCCTACACTCTCCAATTTGTGACTCTGGACTATTAGAATACGATGCTCTCACTCTCGCATAGATGGCTGCACCATAAAACTGCTAATCACAAAGAAGCCTAGTATTTGCCAACTCTTACGATAAGTGAATGACGCAGATAAACTAATTATGCCACATTCCAAGTTTCATTTGATAAAACACATTTAAATTCCAGCCTGAATCGTTACGTAACAAAAGGTGCCTCCTCCAATGTCCAGTTAAATTTTTTTCTTATGGTTTTGAGATCATGCTTGTCGTAAACAGTGAAAAAAACCATGAACACACAAAACAATATTAGTTATCAATGGTTACAAAAACCGTAAGGCTAAAAACTTAACCGTAAACTGTACGGTTAATTGGATGGATAGACTGATGCCGGTTGTTTTCAGTTTGAAAATGGAATTTTTAACAGTGTTACGAGGGTTGCTATTTATATTCCTGCCCTTGGCAACAGTAAGTGTTGCTAGGCGACCGCAGACGATTTTAATCGAAAGTTTGATATTTTTAAACATAAATTCAGCAGACGATTTACCATTATAGCTCCATTTGTGTTGTTGACAGTAAATTGAAAAGTTCTTCTCTTTCAAAAAATGGAATTGAATCGTGAACAGTTTCGTGCCATTATTTTTCATAACTTTCGACGTGGATTGTCAAGACAAGAGTGCTTCGATGAACTTAATTCTTTATTCAGTGATAAAGCGCCATCCTACAGCACTGTAGAAAGTTGGTATAACGAATTTAATCGTGGTCGATGTTCGTTCCAGTACGAATCCCGTGCAGGTCGTCCAAAATCCGTTGTTATGCCAGAAAAGATCGATGCTGTGCGTGAACTGATAAAGCAAGATCGTCATGTGACATACCGTGAGATAGAGGCGTCTTTGGACATTAGTATGACTAGCAACAATAAAATATAGCATGAACATTTGAGCGTAAAAAAATTTTTTCGCGTTGGATCCCGCATAATCTGACAAACGCTCAAAAAAAGGCTCGTGTCGATTGGTGCAAGGAAATGTTGTAAAAATACGTTCAAGGTACATCAAAGGCTGTGTATAACATCAACACAGGTGACGAATCATGGATCTATGCATATGAGCCGGAAACAAAACAGCAATCAACTGTAGGGGTCTTCCAAGACGAGGCAAAACCAACAAAAGTTGTTCGAGGAAGAAGCACATCGAAACAAATGATTGCATGTTTCTTTGGCATTAACGGTCATGTGGCAACAGTGGCGTTAGAGCAACGCAGGACGGTCAATTCTGAATGGTACACGACCATTTGTTTGCCAGAAGTCATCGAAGAAATTCGAAAAAAGCAGAAGAACAGGCGAATCATTCTTCATCATGACAATGCGAGCTCTCACACATCGACTCAAACAAAGGCATTTCTGACGGAGCGAAAGATCGTACAGATGGGTCATCCGCCGCACAGCCCTGATTTGGCACCCAATAACTTCTTCTTATTCCCACCCATCAAAAATAAATTACGTGGACAACGATTTTCGACCCCCGAAGAAGCGGTTGAAGCATTCCAAACGCATGTTTTGGAGTTACCTCAATCGGACTGGAAAAAGTGCTTTGAAAATTGGTTCAAACGCATGAAAAAGTGTATTGATCATCATGGAGAATATTTTGAAAAACAATAAAACCAATTTCGATCCTACATATTTGTTTTTTTCATTATTAGGCCAGAAATATAAATAGCAACCCTCGTAGATAAAATTACCAAATTTTACCACACATAGTAAATTTTATCATATTATAAAACCATATTTTATTTTTAACTTTTACAAAGAGCTTCAGTAAAAACTACAGAGCTTTTCGGTGCTCGAATACAGATAGAAATAAGGTAAGTTTTAGAATATTCTGGTAGCTTTAACTATTTTTTTCTCAATGCATAAATTTTGATTGTTATTTCCATTCATAATTTCAATTATAGTGAGAAATCTCTCATCGGATCATAATGATGAGTTTATACGATATTTTTATTTTCTAATTATAATAAAAAAGATCTCATTTAACAATTTAGCTTTCTGCATTATTTTAAGCTTGTGACGAATTATTTAGTTTTGACTAAGGTAATACATTCATATGGTATATTTCCGTAATATTAAAGAAAAATAGTTAGAAAATTTTGCTTCTGTTTTCTACTTTAGGGTTTCGATGTTTGTTTTAACGTTAATGATTTATATTAAAAATTAAGTGTCAAACTTTATTTGTATCCTTTATTGTATTTGAAACATCTCTATGGAGAAAAACAAATTCTGGTAAATTTAACAATAACATTTTTGATTAAAAAAACAGCATTATTTTGTAAATAAAACCGAAGTATATGGTATTTAAGCAAATCTATTTAGTAATTTTTCTATGACGGTTTACGGGAAATTTTGGTTTTCAAAATTATTGTTCTCATTATCTAAGATTTAGTAGCAAATACAAAGCTGAAAAGTAAATTTAACCAAATAAGTGTTTTTGAAGTCAGGCTCTAAGAAATCATGATAATATTACCAAATTTTGCAACATTTTTAATTTTTGACACACATAATAAAACCATATTTTATGGTTAATTTAACCAAAATCATTACCAAAGGACTTCGACAAAAATTTATATTACATCTACCAAAGATATAACACATGGATCAATAAGTCCCGAGACTAACAATGAAAACAACATTTTTTTTGCAAAATTTTCTTTTATTCATCAACATAATCACCTTTTAGGGTGATACAATCGTTCCAACGCTTTTCCAATTTTTCAATACCATGTTTATAAAAAAAATTATCTTTCGCTTCAAAATAAGCTTCAGTTTCAGCGATGACCTCCTCATTTGAGCCAAATCTTTTTCCCTGGAGCACTTTTTTAAGATCAGCAAAGAGCCAGTAGTCACTGGGGGCTAAATCTGGCGAGTATGGGGGTGGGGAAGCAGATCAAAGCCCAATTCGTTCAATTTTGCCATTGTTTTCATCGACTTGTGGCAGGGTGCATTGTCTTGGTGAAAAAGGATTTCTTTCTCTGCATGTGCAAATAGTGTGTGTGTGTGTAAATAGCGATAAACAGCTTTCTGAATCATCGACTCGTTGCTGTTTTTGTTCCATCGAAAGCAATCGCGGCACCCACTTGGAAAAAACCTTTTTCATGCTCAATTTTTCATGAAGGATAGTAAATACACTTCCATATGATATCTGTGTCATCTCAGCAATCTCACGGAGCTTCACTTTACGATCTTTCATTATAATTTTTGTCACTTCACTCACATTTTCCGGTGTAACGGCTTCCACAGGTCTACCCGAGCGTTCCGCGTCATTTGTGTCGGTACGACCACGTTTAAACTCGGCAAACCACCGACAAATCGTTGCTTTTGATGGACAAGAGTCCGGGTAACATTTGTCAATCCATTGTTTCGCTTGCACGGTGTTTTTACCCATTAAAAAACAATGTTTTATCAGAACACGAAACTCTGTTTTTTCCATTTTTTTAAACAAACTACAAAACGACTTTACTCCAACCTCGATAACTCAGCTGTTTCTGGTCCGATCGACTTAAAATTTTGACACGTTTCAAGCAAAGGTTAGTACTCTAGAAAGACCTGGTTACTGGTTTACTACGAGCGCCATCTCCGGGTTAGTCTCGGAACTTATTGATCCATGTGTTAAATAAGTTTAAAATGATTTATTTTTTGAAAAAAAGCTTATAGAAAGATTCAGTTTTTATATTTTTATTATCGTCGATAAACAGCCGACCCAATTTTACAGGTTTACGACTACTAATGTTCAACTTCGTAGCCTTTTAATTTTGAACCCAATCCGGAAGACAGGGGAACTCTTGGATCGAGTATTGGGAGAAATTTGCCTTCGTGGAGGACTCTTTGATGGAACTAACCCGCATTTGCGTTACGTGGAGAGGAAGACCACAGAACCTCCCACGGTTAGCCTGAAGGCAAGGAGACTCTAACCCATGATCCGTTTACCACTGAAGACATTTCACGTCAACTCTGTGGTCGGTGCAAGCCGGATGCGGAGTTCGTATCGACTGGGATTCGAACCCGGTTCGCCTCAATCGAAGGCGGACGCTCTATCCTCTGAGCCATCGCGGGTCCTTATAGAAAGTTTATGATTTTACTAAGTGGCAACAATAACAAATAATAAAACAGAAAAGTATAAAAAAAGTAATATATGGTTTTTGAATTAATTTACTAGCTGTTGTTGTAATGGAAAAATAAATAGCAAGAAATAAAATCAAACATTTTATAGTGAAACATAAAATATTGAAAAATATTAACAAAGGAAGAAATCAAAAATGCATAAGAGAGATAAAAAATATCGAAAAGTAACATCAGTAAAACATATTTTCAAAACGTTGTAAACATTCAATTTATCTAAAGTAACAATTATCTCACTGAAATATTATATTTCTAAATGTGCGAAGAAAAAGCTTTTGAAAGTCGTAAAAATAAATTCCCTTTGAAAACAATAATTACAAGCTAAATGGTTTTGACTTTATTGAATTTTTAACTGCTATTTTTAACAGCTTTTGCGAGAAAAATTGCTTTTAAATATTTTTGTTCTGTCATTTCTTATTTAAACGTTAAAAACCCGAAATAAATATAAATAACTAAAATCGAGCTACGTCAAATAAAAACGTTTATCTGCTTTCAAGTAGTCTTACAATATAAATGAGTATGAAATGTTTTAAAAATGAAATAACACTGAGAAAGTACTATAAAGGTTTTTAAGAATATTCAAAAGTTGCGAAATATTTCCCTTAATGTTTGAGCAACAATTTAAGAAAGCTTTAATATCAAAGTTTCCCTTTCAATTTCAAGACAACTCTGTGATTATACAACTTTAAGAATATACTTTAGAAGTCATATAATGAACAATACTCAACCCTACAACAATAGAAAAGACACTTTCAGTTTTCGACTTTTTTTTAAACTTCTCAAGAATTACTCAAAGGATTATTTTGTAACTTGAGAGATGTTTAGCTCATGCGACTTTTCAAACTTAGCCATAAAATTTGAAGCTTTCAGTGGTTTTAGAGATGTACAATAAATTACGAAAAAAAACACGTATTTTTGAACACCCTATGCCAAAAAATTAAGCAATAAGCTTGTAATTTGCAATGAATACTTAAGCTGTTATTTTTACTAACTGCGCAAAGTTTTGTAAACCTAGAGTAAATATTTATGCAGATCTGAACATTTTTATAAAAAATAAATTTTTTCGCCTTACGCTTTTTCGTTATAACTTTATAGACATTCAATGGCAGTAAGAGCAATATAAGATTAATTCCAAAATTGTCGATTTAAAACTTTAAAATTTCGTGGGAAACTAGAAAAGTTTTTAGTGTTTAAGCTAGTTCTTTCATCTATGCATGCACTAAAAAAATTTTAAAAAATTTCTGTCTTAATTTTGTAGTGAATCGTATTTTTCAACTAATTAAAAAATTTGACTTGATCTTAAAAATTTGATCTTAAGACTTGGAAAAATTTTAAGCAACTTTAACTAGTTTTTGTACTTTTCAGAAAAAAGTTCAAAATTATCATGGGCTTTTTACAAATTTTATTTTGTTTCATAAGACAAAATTTAACAACAAATGATATCTTACAATAATCGTGCAAAATCCCTACAAACTTATGAAAGAACCTTTTTAAATTATTTCTGCTCATGCGCAGTATAATAGAACTAGCTTAAATGCTCAGATCTTAAGTAGCTTTTAACGATTTTTTGTAAAATTTTAAATTAACAATTTCGTAATTAATTTTAAATTTCTTCAAAAATTTTGTTTATAATAAGTTGACCTTTATGTAGTTATGGCAAAGAAAACGTATGGCGAAAAATTTTATTTTTTATAAAAAGGTCCACATTTCCACAAATATTTACTCTAAGTTTACGAAACTTTATGCAGTTGTTAAAAATAACAACTAAAGTAATCGATGCAAGTTAGAAGTTTTTTGCTCTTGATTTTCTGGCATAGGGTGCTCAAAAATGCCTTTTTTCTTTTGTAATTAATTGTAGGTCTTCTAAACCTCTGAAAACTTTAAATCTTATTGCTAAGTATGAAAAACTGCATAAACTAAAACATCTAAAGTTACAAAATAATCCTTTAGGTATTTCTTGAGAAATTTAAAAAAAATTCGAAAACTGAAAGCGTCTTTTCCATTACTGTAGGGTAGTGCACATGGAAAAATTGGTCCGTATTTTAAAACTAAAATAACCTTTTATGTAATTGTTAACATTTTTTTACTGTATTTTTAAGAATCATTATTATAATTTATCAAATCATTAGTTATAAATTCTGCTTATCAGTATTGTTCTATTATAATTAATAGTAGTAATCTCAGCTGATATTAAAGTAAACACAATTAAGTTAAATGAATAGAAATATAAGTTTAACGTTGAAAGTTACTTTCACAAATATCAGTTCAGCATTGAAACATACATTCTAAGAAATTTCCACAAAATCCGGATAAATGGCCAGAAATTTATACGGCCAGCTCCCTTCTTTGAGAAAAAAAAGATCATCACCATAATTGTAATGAACTTCAGCAAAATTATTAAAGTTGACCGTTCATTTAAACGGTCAGCTCCCTTCTTCGAGAAGGAGGTCAATAGAACGTAAAAATGCTTGACTTGAAAAAAATTTGCCACGATACTTATTTGCCATTGGCAGTTAGTGATCATATTAATAAGAAATACACACGATACTTATTTGGCTTAATATTGTAATTATTTTACAAATATTTAGTCTCAAAAATTTTTGAGTAAGATTTTCACACATTTTAATTATCTTAAATTCTGCATAAAATTATGCAGTTAGATATACACCGAAGAGCTATTACATTATGACCACCCTGCTAATAACATGTAGGACCACCTTTAGCCCTCAAAACTGCTAGCACTCGCAGAGGCATTGATTCCACAAGGTGCTGATAGGTAGTCTGAAGTATCTGGTACCAAGCGCTCACTAACTAGTCTTGCAATTCCCTCACATTGCGAGGGGGTAGCGTGGCAGCGCGAATTTGGTTTTCCAAGTAGGACCACAAATGCTCTATTGGATTAAGGTCAGGTGAATTTGGGGGCCAAGACATGACTTGAAAGTCACTGGAATGTTCCTCGACGATTCGACCCTTATGACATGGTGCAATATCCTGTTGGTAAACACCATCCCCCGCAGGAAAAACTGTTGCTATGAATGGGTGAACTATGTTCAAGTAGCTAACAGACGTCAGGGATTGTTCTATGAGGATTATGGGTCCTAATGTGCCCCATGAAAACATTGTTCCTGGGCGAGAAACCATGAAAACCTGGGCGAGCCCATTGTTATAGATGGAGGGTGGTCATAATGTAATGGCTCTTCGGTGTATTTGTATTTTAGTTATATTTAAACTAAATTTAATCCTAATGTTTTTTTTTATGTTTTTAGCATAGAAAATTTCTTTTATACAAAGTTATGATAAAAAAATATGTTATACCATATAATATATAATATATGAAAAATTTATTCTTTATTTGAATTCCTACTAAATTAAAAATATTTCATCCACATAACTGCACTTAACATTTTTTCCAATCGAAATAATTTTATTTTATTTTTTTAGCAGAGGTAATTAATTTTTGCTAGTGACTGGAACTCTTTTCGTCGGCCATTGACCTTAACCTTGTAAACGTTTTACGGCATAATATATTCTGCAACGTAATTAAAGTGATTAATTGAATTGTTGTATCACGGCATCGTGTAATCAAGTTTAAAATGGTTTAATTGGCATGATATTAAAGTTCAACTAGTTACCATTATGAAGTTTGCATCAGGTTTTCATGACATTCTCGATCAACATAAGATTAGGTGTCTGATCAAATTGCATTTTTCTCCGATCAGGTCTTAGTGGTTCGGAATCTACTTTTATCTCCTCAGAGGCTTTAGAGTCACCTAAAAAGTCCACGCGCATTTGGTTGGTTGGGGAGCGTGGTGTGGAGGCCGGGAAATTAATAACTGTCTCCCAATCATCATTAAGAATGAATTCCAGATCGTCACCATTAGCATATCAGTCTAGTTCAAGGTTGACGTAAACATTTATAACAGTGTATAGTAAACAAAATTAAAGTGTAAAACATCAAGTGTTGTTTATTTTTATGCTAGAGCTAATTAATAACGATGTCATTTTTCGACGGTTCGTTAGAAAAAATTATGATTTTATTCTACGGCGCATTCTTATAATTCTCAGTTAAATATTTTCGGAACGTGTTGAACCATAATATAGTACAAATTTGATGTTACCATAATATTGATTCTTCTTTTTCTTCTATAGCTCTGCAGACTATTGCAGGCCAAGGCTGTACATGCATAGTAAAACAAGTTTAGTTTACCTAAACACCAAAAAGGGTGGCAGCTATACATCAAAATATTTCCTAGCTCACGCAATTAAATCATAATCAAAGCATTTTGTTACAGTAGTGTTTATTGATGAGAAGACCTGCTCACACGCGTATGAGCACCTAAACATTGTAAGCAGTGATATTTCTTAACTTTATAGTGTGGTAGCAGTGATATTGCTTTTTTAAAACTTCGACAAAGATCGTTCAATTGCTCTAGGATTAAGTTTTCTGATTTATGTATATTTAGAATCCGCACTCTCCACTTCTTCTTATGTTCCGCCTAATTTGAAAAATTTGTTTACCCACGTCATCATGTCCTGAAGTTCCATCAATTCCTTTTTTTTCCTTTTTCCAAATCTCGGAATTGAGAAAACCTTGTTGTTTCTATTTCCTTTGAAGTTTCCACGGTATCCAAATAGCTCTTGAGTAAATTGCATCTGTTTTCTCTATCTCTCAATGCAAATTCCAAGTGTCTTTTAAGCGAAAGAAATTATTTAAACTTATTTGTTGAAAGATCTTTAGAGAATACGTCAAGTCTGCACTCTAAAAATCGCATGATCACATATGACCTGCTTGCACTTTTTCCTTCTCCTTGCAAATTTTCATTTATATCACTATACAAGTCTGAAAAGTTGTTTAAAATTGTAAATAACGCAACCAAACGGGATACATGAGTTGAGGAAATTCTTGCTCCTTTTCTAATATAAAAAAATTGAATTCCATCTAACAGCTGTACAAGACTTGTTCACAACTTAACCAGTGATCATTATTACGAACTAGTATGAATAACTTTTGATCTAAGGATGGGATCTTCAAGTTCTAAGACTCAATCTTAATGGTTCAAGGAAGTAACCTCAAATATGCTTATTGATTAGCGCAGACAATATTTAAGTTACGAATACGGACACAAAAAAGCACTTTCTCTAATAAATATACCTTTTCTTTCAACAGATTCAGATTTCTGATCTTAAAAATATAGGAAGTAAGGGCAAACTGGGAAATATGGTCCCAATAGTTTGGTCAGGAGAACGGTCCAGCATTTAGATTCCTTAAAGTTAACTTTATTTTTTAAGTATACCTCTAGCACTTTTTGAGAGAAAAATTTTTTTGCAAACAATTATAAATGCTGTTTATCCAAAAATTATTCCATGCAAGAAATAACTTTTGGTGGCACCTAAATGGCACCTTGAAACCAAGGAACTCCTGCATCATGCGCAGGGTGGTTTTAGGAAAAACCGTTCCACTAAGGAGCTTGTTACCACTTTTTCTCAGAGTAACATTGTGGATGCTATTTTTGTGGATTTTAAAGGAGTATACGATACTGTTTGGAAGGCTAAGCTCCTATATAAAATAGCTAGTAAGCATATATCAGATAACATGCTGCGGTGGTTCAGTGACTTCCTTGAACAGCGTCTTTTAAATATCCGAAATGGAACCGCACTGTCTAGTTTTAGGACTTTGCAAACTGGTCTTCCCCAGGGAGCTGTGTCCATCATGCTGTATTAAAAGTGATGGATGAATTGATATACCTTCCCGGATTGAACCTTTGCTTCCCCCCTTAAATCCTGTGGAAGCTAGCAAAATATTGTATCACCTGGACCTTATGAGTCCTGTCTTAAAACCCCAGGATTGTACAGCAGCTTTGTTCAGCTCGGGGATGGAGACAATCCACAATCGTTTTCCTCTTGAAGCATGGTTACACATATACACAGATGGCTCAAAGCTTGAGATAGATGGCGTTGCCGGTGCTGATATTTATTGTGAGTATTTCTCCCACTGTCTTGCGTTGGGAACCGCCAAGACCGCTTTTGATGGTGAAGTTGAGGCAATCAAAGTAGCTTTAACTCTCTTAAATGCTCGCCCTTCTCTTTTCGATCAAACTGTCATCTTCTCGGATTCCCAAGCTGCGATTCTGGCCATTGCCAACTGCTCTCAAGCCCTTAGCTCTTAGTCCATTGTGAAATGTAGATCTTTAATGACAGAGATGGGTGAAAAATATAAAACGATTGCCTTACAATGGATTCCATCCCACTGTGGTATCCCCGGCAACGAAAAAGCGGATGCACTGGCCAAAAAAGGTTGCTTCGTTAATCAAACCCCAAATAACTTAGTTAGCTATAAGTCCACTTCATTAATGATTAATCATGCAATTAAGACAACACATATATCATTGCTAAAAGAACGGACAAAAGAAAAATCGTGGAGAAATGACATCCTTAATCTCCCCGATTGCCCAAGAAGCAGTGCTGTAGCTGCCTTTCGTCTTGCTACCAAGCACGATTGCTTATACGCTCATCTTTTCCATCTTAAAATAGTGGATAATCCTGCCTGCCCCCTCTGCCGCAGTTATGCGACAATGAATGCTGAACATCTCCTCAACTGTTCAGTTCTCACAAAGAACTGCATCTACTCCCGATACTGGGGGGCCAGAGACCTTTTGTTCAATTTAAATTCTTGATTTAATTTTTGTGTTTGATGTTTTGCTTTTGTTTTTGTATTTTGTATATTTCATCTCTTTCTGTATTTGTATTTTTCTTATCTTTTGATCTCTGTACTGAGCTAGGATAATGTCTGTATTGCCTGCTGCATTGGAAATGGAAAAAAAAACTTTTGGTAAATATTTAATATTATTTTATTTAATAATAACAGAAAAAACTTTTAGTTATAAGATACCCAATTCCTTACATCATTACAAAGAATATATTTTTTCATGTTAAAATACAAAAGTTTGAGCAAAATCAGTCTAATAGTCCTTGAGAAAATGAATTTTATAAAGTTGTATATTTAAAATGAAAAATCCATCCATCATCCATAATATCTAAGTGAAACTACAATAAATAAGCTTAATACCAGCTACTAATTGGTGAATTTTAATTAAGAAAATCATTATAAGTTTTGAAATACAGCCATTTCTTTATTTACTAATAAAGTAATCAGAAAAATTATTTATTAACTAATAGAAAAATTACAGGGTTTTTTACCGTAATTTCATCCAGAATTTTCAACAGTGTGTCACATATATATTATAGCATGTGAATTTCAAATTTTTGAGTGTATAGAAGCGTACCGAAATATCGAAAAAGATGGCAATATGCATCACATTTTAAAATATTAACGATTCATTTAAAATTCATAATTGAATTCATACAATTATATGCTTTAACATTTGAAATAACATTGCATTTCTGACAATTTTTGAGGACATTAATGAGTAACCATCCTATTTAATTTTATTCCCTTAGTTTTATTTGTAAGCATCTAGACACCATTGAAAACATAACACACATCACATGGGCTTAGTTACCATCTTGAATGTCCAAAATTGGCTCTGTCGGATGAACAAAATTTTGAAATAACTTATGTTAATTCTTGTCATTAAACAAAACTACCAATTTACTCTAAAATTCCGACTACCAATTAAATTTGAACTTAATGGTTGCCAGTACTTAATGTTAAGATCTATGTTATGCTCCGACTATTTGAGAACTGTCCAGTTACTTTCTTTTAAGGAGGTGTTCAAATTTACTAAGTAACAAAGATCGGGTTTAATAGGTTTACTAAGTTACAGTGTTTAAGATTAATGGGTTTACTAAGTAACAAAGATCGTGTTTAATAAGTTTATTAAGTAACAAAGATCGAGATTAATGGGTTTAGTAAGTAACAGTGATCAAGATTAATGAGTTTACTAAGCAAAAAAGATCCAATTTAATGAGTTTACTAAGTAACAAAGATCAAGATAAATGAGCTTACTTCAACAAGGATCGAGATTAATGGGTTTACTAAGTAAGAAAGATTAAGATTAATGGGTTTACTAAGAAACAAAGATCTAGATTAATGAATATACCATGTGCATTAGTTACCATGTGCAGTGTTAAAATAAACTGTAGCCAACGTATCTATAACTATAAAAGATTGCACGATGTTAAATACTTATGTAAATTTAAGAAATTAAGTTAGATTAAAAAGATATCAAAGAGCTTTAATTCGAATAAATTTGACCAAACATTTCAGATTTCCCATAGTGGTATTAAAAAAATAATTGGAATTAAAGTGTAAATTTTGTATGCTGACTATTCATGAAATATCTCTTATGCACCTAATGAAAGGGTTGAAATCAAGTTCATTAGAATCGATTCAGTTGACTGCAAATACTATCTAACGATAAGCAATTGGATACAACTAATTAAAATAGTCCAAATACATTTGTAATTGATATATATCTTGAAAATGTCCCAAGAAATCTAGTAAAATCATATGTTTGAAATAATTACTTGTTAATTTGAAATATAGAATTATTCATAATTATAATTATTAGAATTATTTGCGATGATTTCAAGGACTATAATAGAAAATCAAGAAGATTATATAATAAAATGTATACATAATGAAGACTTTACAAAAAAAAAGGATATATAATAAAGACTATATAATAAAACTGAATGTATAATGAAGTGTATGTAATAAAAATACTTGAAGAGCATATAATGAAGAGTATATAATAAAAATATTCGTAATTAGATGGGTTAGAACCCATCTAATTTCATCTTAGACCATCCGTTTCATTGCAAAACATAAGTTCAAATGCATTTTTTTTGTTAAAAAAAACTTATTTTAGCTTTATTTTTATTACCTGGGTCACCAATTATTTCCTGGGGTATAGTTGTTTTACTAATTAAGTACAAAAAATCTATCGCTTAATTTTGATTAAAATTTAGTTGGTTTTAAAAATTGCTTTATTTCATTTTATAACTGGCGTTGAACATTTGACCCAATTCTCAATTCTGAGTTTGCGACTATCACTGTTCAACTCCGTATTTTTGAACCCACTGCAGAAGACAAGGGAAGGGATATATCATTGAGACAAACTGGCCTTTACGGAGAATTTTTTAATGGAACTAACCCATATTTTCTTTACATGGAAAGGAAAGTCTTTCACAGTTAGCTAGACGGTAAGGGGATTTTAATCCATGATCCATTTATCCAAGTCAGCGCTGTTTTCTCTGTGCGAGCAAGGACTAAAATTCTTATCGACCAGCCGTCACTGGGATTGGAACCTCATTCGGTGCTCTATCAAAACCTCCTAGAAAAGAGAAAGCCTTCGCACGGGTAACCATAAATGAGAACGTTGTGATATCTTTCTCATATGTCCACACTGCGCAGTTTAGTAGTCCAGACGTTGTGACAGCTTTCTTATTTTTTCCCCACTTTGCAGTTTATGTTAGTTGCTTCGGACTACTAAATTGATCCTCCTGGAGGCTTTTTTTCTTCTAGAATGTGCTGGCTGTATCTCCTGGGGCATCACAGCTCCAATTAAGATAAGTTTATAATTATTATCTTATTTTTAAAACTCTACAGCAATTTTGATTCCTATTAATGAGGGCATCAAAATTTATATTTTTGAAAGAATCGCTCGTATAAATTTCCAGAAGTATGTTAGAGGATATTCCAGAGTATATTCCAGAAGTGTATTGTTTGTATTGATAAATATGATCTGTGAAACGAATGTCTTTATCATTTTTCTTTTCAAGATTACTGTTTATTTTGCTGCTTAATTAACCACGTTGATTTTAGGTAAATTAATCCAAAAAAAAAAGCTTGGGAAATTATTTTGCATGTTTCAAAATATACACTACAAACATTGAGGTATATTTCCTATCAAAATTAGGAGTTTAAAAAATCTACAAATTATGTGAATGATTACCTTATTTCAAGTTAATACCGAATCCTGCGTTTTTGTGCGATTTAAAGGATGTTGTTAAGTCTTCAAACCAATAATTGATAAAGTTTAAAACAATCTTAGATGATTTCTACTCTTTTAATCGGCAGGAGCTCGTTGGTGAAGAAAGTTGCATTTTTAGAGGTCTATACATTTAGCGACTAATTACAGTATATTGAAACTATTCAACTATATTCTAGTGTGAAACTATGACAGGACGTATTTTAAACGTATAACATATGCGTTTGGACCATTATTAGAAGTTTAAAGGTGAATAATTATGCAATTTTAAGATAGTGACAATATGATGGCTTAGATGGTGGTTTGTTTTTATACTGATTACTGGTTAAATGCTAATTCTTCTTGTCAGATTGAATTCACAAACTGATTACAGCTCATTGAATACCAAGCAAGTTAAAATTCTCCTTACTGATTGATCAAGAATATTGAGTGTGGTCAATTATTTGCCAAGTAATTTCAATCTTCTTGATGGATTGATATGACAAACTACTCATACTAAACTGTTATATAAAATAACACTAGATTGCCCAAGGGAGTCATTTTGACTCATTTTTAATTTCAATTAAAAAAACAATGATGCATATAATGCGATTTCTTAGAATTTTGTGACTTTTTGTACAACATATAATTTTTTTATTGCTCATATTTACTAATAACTTGTTATATAACTGTAAATAATATAAAAAATATTAGAAATTAATTTTAAACAAATTTCTTTACACATTAGTTGCTTTTTTATTAGTATATATTAGTTATTTTTTATTAGTATATATTAGTTATTTTTCATTAGTATATATATACTTTTTATTAGTATATATTAAGTTTCAGTCTTTCTAGTGTTAAATGCAGGTATGTTTTCAGTTGTATAACAAAGATATTTATATTCTCATAAAATTTACATAAATCTGTCAATTGTATTAAATAAATTTATAATATTGAGCTTATATTGACTTCAGTTTTGTTCAAGTTTATATTAATATTCTGTCTATGGGGGGGGGGGGCTGTGTGCATGTTTGATTAACCAACTAATTTCATTTTAAGAGATGTTGTATACATGCATATCAAATCAATGATTCTTACTTGATATTGCAACGTAAAAATAACATTACTGACTCTTATGTGTATCATATATTATAGTAATTGTAAATTTCAGTGTTACTGAATAACAAAAATGGTGACTGCTATTTTACCCCAAGTAGTGTATAAAAATATTCTTGGCTCTTCATGTAGTGGAACACCTTTATGATGCAAAATAGTTGCCACCATTTTCTGCATTGAGATGCATTAAAATTTTTTAACAATGTATGTCTTAAAGGGATTACTTTTCGCAGCTGGATTCCTAAACTGTCATGTTAAAAAGGATCTTAAAGAACATTTTATAAAAAATTAGCATTACACAAAAGCTTGGTATTTCGTTTATCAATAAATAAACACTTTAATTTAGAAGATTTTTTTAAAAAAATTATTACAGCAAATATTTTTAGAACAATGTAAAAACTTTGTATAATACAAATATTTTATAAAACATATAATTAAAAAACAATACAAATATTTGTTTTTGGTGGAATATTTTTTTGTCAGGAGTATTTGTTTTTGTAGTGCAAGAATTTCTGAGGAAAAAGAACACGACAATTATGTTAATTATTATTTTATAAAAATCTCTATTTCTCCATAATTTAATCAGAAAATGTAAAGAATGTATTTATAAGAAACATTTAAGGAAAAATCCATAATTCAAAATTTTAAAAAAATTTAAAGCAAAATCTATAATTAAAATTTAAAGAATGTTAAAATTAAAATTTAAAGAAAAATTTAAGGAATGTATATTAAATAAATACTTTGATTAATTTAATAGAATTTTTTTTAAAAAAATGATTACAACTAATGTTTTTCGAACAATACAAAAACAAATATTTTCAGAAAATAATTGCTTTTGGTGGAACAGAAATTTCTGAAGAAAATAAAAATCAAAAGATCACCACAATTATATTAATTATTCTTTTTATTAAAATCTCTGTATCTTTATAATTTATTCACAAAAATTAAAGAACGTATTTAACAAAATTCAGGTTTATTGGAACAGAATTTTTAGAGAAAAAGTTTTTTTTCCTGTTGAAATTTTTAGTATGGAGAAAAAAAGCACGAAAAAGAAGCAATATTCAGTAACTACTATAACGACGATATAATTAACGATTCGCACAAAAGTTTATAAAAAATTATAATACAAAACTAATGCAACTTGAATAAAGATAAAATTGCGACTGCAAAATTGAGATCTTAGATTTTTTTCTCAAAAATAATTTTGCAGAAAATATTCTTGGTTTGATTTTACTTTTATCAACCAAGTTAAATAGTTAATTAAGATGAATAATACATTTTCTGAAAACATGGCATTAAGAATAAGAAATTAGTATAGTTTATCACTTTAAAAAACGATGATATTTTAAATGACTACTAGCTCAAGCTTTGAAATTACTTAAACATGATCTCTTTTTAACTTCTAAATAATTAAAAATTAATTAATAGTTATTTATTAAGCACAAAAAGTTTCCTTTAATTATTTCTATGAGAACAAATCAGATCTTGTTGTGTTTAACTTCAATTTAAAACTGATATTCAGTCTTCATTTCTAAATTTATTTAGTAATTTAATACATAAATGCAAGATGAAGAATTAATATAATACACTATATTAATCTCTTCCATAAAATAAATTTATCATAAATGATTTCTTCTGAATTTATTTACTTTTTTAATGACTTGTATACTGAAATTCAATATTAGCTCCATACCATAACATGTTATCTTCAATATGCTTTAATAAAACGCTAAGGATATCGTGTGCAAAATTGCCCGCATGTTATTGCTATAACGGTTTCGGAAATGTATTAGCATTTTATTAAGCAACATAGTAGTTTGGGAACATCATATATAGTAAACATAAAACAAAAGCGAACTAATTTATTTTCTTTTGCATATAGTAAGCAATTGCAAAGAGTATTTGCATTTGAAAGTTGCTTATTTTATAATTCGAACGATGGTTCCTTGTTTATCTATTTTGCTGCAAGAATTATGATTAAAATAGTGTAAAATAATTTTTGCTTTGAATAAAATCTTGAGGAAACATTTAATTCTGCAAATTTTAGTTTATTCTATTTTTTTTTTTTGAAATTTAAAATGGAAACTTATCGTGATATCAATGATTGAATTAGTAGATTATTTTGTTGGCATGAAAGAGCGATTAGCAGTTAAGTATTTTCTTTTTTACATACAGTATTTTTTTTACCAGAAAATGGCGCCAAATTAAATATAAGATCTTGATATTAAACAAAACATCTTTTGTTGATTTTAAGACTCTTAATTTATGTAATTTTAATATCAAATGAATGGTACTTAATTTATTCTTACAATTCTGTTTATTAGAAAGACTATCCTGCTATTCTTACTATCCTGCTTATTAAAAAGAAGAAGAATATTTATTATTGGCTACCCAATGCCCCACTGGCACATGAAGAAAACACATGTATCTTTCATTTCATGGGTCACCGGTTCAAATCCAAGCTCTACTTACCATTTTTGGAAGACATTTTGCTTATTTTTTTAAAAAATTGTTCTTCGACTTTGGCACATATTTCCTCCTTGAGATTTTTACATATTTTTTCTAGTTCTATATTTCTTTAAAATTGTTAAAGCAGATTTTTTTAATGATAATAAAATGTATCTATTGTGTGATCTATAAAGAGTAACTCGCACACATTGAGTACATTTTATAAATTCTTTGTTGGTTCCTTTTGTAAGAAGTACCTGATTGAAATGAAGTTTTGAATAGTATTTTCGAAATTATCTAGATAATCATATTCCTGATCACTTCTGATGAAAATTTTTCGAACACAAATATAATAGCTTTAAGGATAAACTATCGACTGATGATGGATGAAATAGTTTAAATTCTTCATAAATTTGACGCATTATAAATTGCATTTTCAAAAAAAACACATCCAGATCTTGTATGGACTCATTTATTCCGGTATAGCCTCAATTTCTTAATTGGCAAAATTATAAAGAATTATCTCAATAATTAGACTGTGCATTTTCATTTATTTAAATTAAATCAATAGCCGATAGGAATTAGTCAAAAAAAGGAGAAAAACTACAAAAAATTTTTTTATTGACTTTGGGGTTAAAGGTTTCAAGAATATAAAGTTCACGTTTTTACTAGCAAACACAAAAGCATCTGGACGACTGTAATATCTGCATGATGACTATAATATGGATGACTGCAATGTAGCACAAAACTGTTTTTAAGAATGTTCCACACAAAACTGTAATGCGCTGTTTTCCATGAAAAGAACCTTTCTGTCAAAATTGCTTTTATAGTAGTAAATTCTGTTTGTGCATTCATTTTTGTAAATTTCTATGTAGTAATTGAATTAGAATTGTTAAGAGCATATTTCCGCAAAAAAAAATCCAATCGCTTTCAAATAAAACAGAAAAAATATGTTGAACCTTAACTTTTAAAGGGAAGTGTATGTTTTCTAAAAAGAGCCTCGCGAAAAAATCTTATTCTACAAAAAACACAAATATTCCATGAACAATTCAAGAATCTTTTCAATTGCAATTTCGTATCCTTTTCTAAAATTTTAAAGCAATAAAATGCGATATCATGACTACGGCTATCTTTACCGGCTACATCATCATCTTACAGAGTAATGTATCAGTATAGTTGCAGAAATAAATTTGTTACTCTCTATAAAAATCGATCTTGAATGACCTATAAATTTCTAACAAAATAACTATAGTGCAGGAGACATATTTCAAACAGCAAAGGAGTAAGATGAATATTTCCATCGCAGCCTCAATTTTCCTAGTGATTATTTGTCATTTTCTTACAATTTTTTAGCCGATTTGAATCTCATTACGTTCAAAACTATAAAAACTTTACTTTATAATAAATTCCTTTTACCTCTTTTTCTGAAATTGAGTAAGTGAAATTAGATGTATCAATTTTAGGTGGAGCTCCATGCTTTTCACTTTCTTCCTGAAATTGAAAAATAAGTAAAGGTTATTTGTGTGATGCTTAGAAAACTGAAAAATATTAGCTTAGAAACATAGTATATATGTAATATAATTATACTCTAGGATCAGCACTTATTCGATGAATCAATCAAAGATATATCTATTGATTTTAACCCTTAGATTTGTTATAAAAACTGAACAAATTTCAACAATAATAATTACTTTTGCACGGAGAAAAAAAAACTTTGGCAAAATTAACGTATTTGTATAGTAATGACATTTCTTGTAAAAAACATAATTCCGGTAATAAAATCCAATTATACGGAATTTAAGCATTAACTTAGCATTTTCTTCGCATGTAATACCAGAAATTCAGACTTTCAAAATTATAGTTCTAATTACTGTACATTTAGTAAGTATACATAACTGAAAATTGAATTTGACCAAAGTTTTTGTGGGATCATGGTGAAATTTCCTAATTTGACCACATTTACAATAAATAACATGGTAATAAACCATATTACATGGTTAGTTTTACGAAAGTCGTTAACAAAGAGCTACGGTCAAAATTACATTGTTTTCTTTTTGTGTGTTATCATAGAATCAGAAACAAGATAAATTTTACCATATTCTGCTAGTTTTGACCACATTTTTTTTCTCAGGAAGTTATGTAAATGAATATTTCTGAATTTTATTTACAGGATGGGGAAAACAAAAGCTATCCGTAAAATATTTATAACATCAATGATAATGTATTTTTAACTTAGAACTTTCAATAGTAACTTATATTTTCTGCTCCCCTCTTGTTGTGACCAACTTATATTTAAAATTCATAAATGCTTTTTTACATAATTAAATAATTTATAATATCAAGGATAGCTAATAAATAATTAACGCATAAATTTCAATGACAACTTAGATTTTCCAAACTGCCCTTCTTTTAGGTACTCTTATACTTATAGAATACATATTTAAATAAAAGCTGTTTTGAAAAATGGTGATCTTAAATAAATGATGAATGACAAATAGGCAAACATGTTGTGCAAATCTATAATTCTACAACTAAGGCAATAAAAAAGAAAATGTTACATAATACAGAGCGAGAAATATAAAATCAATAATTTCAAGTTTTGTATTAGTTTTTTTTTTAATTTTTCTTAGATTCTTATATAACATTATTAACTTTTAGGAAAATGATTTCCTTTATAAATTGAATAATTTATTTTAAATCTTCTTGAATAGTATATATACAAGGAAATAAATATTTTATTAGTTTCATTACTTTGTATGGATCAAGAATGCGCTTTCATTTTAGGTAAACTGAGGTAGGAAAGATACATTAACATTTTAAATGTTTTTATCATTGTAAAATTATAGCGAAAACGTCCAAAGAAATGCAAGGCTTTGCACAAGCTAGAAAGCAAAGATGATTTATGTCTAGTTGATAAAAATATAGTTTTGATAACTCTGAAATACATTAACTTGTGAGTAATAAGAACAGTTATAGAAATGTAATACTTAATTATTTTTATTTATTCTTCCTATTCACTGTGTGGTAATATGAACTATAATTTTTAAAATCAGTAAATCGTTACTATATGAATGGAGAAATTACCAAATGACTGATTTAAATACCGAACATTTTGGTTTTATTGCCAGAATTATGATTTTCTCCACCAGAATTATGGTTTTCTCTACCAGAAGTGTCATTATCATACAGTGAGATCATTTTACCAGATTTTTTCCAGCGTGTAGGATAGAATAAAAGAAGCTCTAATAATATACGCATTTATAGAAATATACATTTAAACATCTCGCTGACTTGCCATATTGTCATGCAGCGTATGCTATTTAGTTAAATTAGCGTATGCCATTTGGATTAGATATAATAAAATGAAGGTATTATAAAATTTGATATTGGGATACATTACTAACCACACAAAATAAATGATCGCTGTTAAGTAAAATAATTTCATTTCTGACACTTGAAATATACGAAAGTTCGAAAATAACATAGGATTTTTTTTTATTTCATTTTCTCCTCAAAAATTTCTGTAACGATTGTAGAAAACTTTCAAAAGTGTTTCCGAAATGTTTTATAAACATCGCTTAAACATTTCAAATGGTTATAAGTGTTATAAATAAAGTATTGTGCTATCATCTACTTATTTAAGAGAAACCAATCTAATAGAAAACAAAGATCAAGCGAAATTGAATGAAAAAGCCACACATTTTGTAATTCTTAACGAAGCTTATTTCATAATTTACAACTGATCAGAGCATTACACCAATACATCTAATATATCCAATACCAATACATCTACCAGTACATTACAAGAAGCACAATAACGAATGCTTTAGCATTTATTAGAAATTTTTGTTCTCTTATTTTATATATCTTAACCGATATTTTAATATATCTCATCCGATAAACTTTGCTCAAATTTCTGAGCAATACCCAGTAAGTTGTAAGTTTACTCTTTCTGTTTACTTTTAGTTGATTTTTCAAATCCTTGGTGACTTTTTGATATGAGCTATGTAACAACTAATCCATGCCCCATCTAGCCCACATTTTTCCATTCAGAATATAAGTACATTAAAGAACAGCACTGAAGAGAACTGGATACTTAAATATCACGAAACTTCCTTAGTTTTTGACGAAACCGTTTCCTGGTATATACTCTGAGCAAAAATTTTGTCAAAGCAACGGAATAACTAAAGTCACTACTTCAAGAAAACGAATTTCGTCAGAAGTAAGGAAATATTTCGTAATTCTATTTTTTTCCAAAAAAAAAAAATGCCATGAGGCACTTGTAGTACCTTGGCACTTGTAGTGACTTGGCACTTCTTGTGCCTAATTCAACGGACATACTCTCTTCGTGACTCTCTTTCGTTTTTGACTCTCTTTCGTGTGCGCCATATAGTTAGATCAACGTTGCCCTAACAAACGCAATGTGGTAAGATATAACAGAGATACTTATTGCACCAATTCCCGAAGAGTGGCTCGAACCCGGGATCTTCCCGGTGTGCGGTCAACTGTTTGACCACGATACAGGAGGGTTGTCTTATTTTTTCATTTTAGTTTCAATCATCCTCTCTTCATTTTAGTTTACAATCTTCCATAATGCACTGCAATGAGGTTCAAAAATGAAGAAACATTTTCGGGCCCGGGATAGCCTGGTTGGTAGTGCGTTTGGCTCGAGTTCGTGAGAACGGGAGTTCGATTACCATCGCCGAAGGATGTCCGTGTATTAAATGTTGACTGGTGCACGTTAAATGTGTTGGGATCATTTACTCTTCCAAGTTCCCTTAACAAATCAATTCCTCTGAGGTACTGAATTGGAGATTGATCGTACTCTTTTTCGGGTCATAAATACGATCTATGCATGAATAGAAAATGATTGGGTCCTCCCTGTAAAACGGGTTGTAACGTGTGTGTGGCTGAACTCGTATTCTTGGCCATAGATGGAGGTATTGAAAAAACAAGAAACGCACCCTCAGCCTTAAAAATTCGCTTGATTTCAAGCAGGCTTGCTGTTTTGGCAAGTGACATAAGTAATGACAATAACAGAAACAATTTTGTCATACATATGAGAGTTTCGTCACAAATAACGTGATTTCGTGACGAGCAGACTTTCAAAATTAGCGAAATACAACTAATGATTGCTGAATCGTCAAAAGTGAGATTTTTATTTCTGAAAATAAAAGCACGTCGTCTTCTATAATGTTTTCCCTGTATTATATCAGTTACACAAATTATACATTTCTACAAAAGAACCTACAAATGTCTAAATTAGCATTTTTGTCCTAATTAAAATAGTTTACTATCAACTCAGTTTCGTCTTTTTCTTTCTCCAGAGTTCTTTTCGTAACTAAAGGATTATCGATAAATTTGTTCAATTTTCGAAACGTAATTGAAAGCCAAGAAAAACTAAAATTCAATTTAAGAATTACAAGTAAAATACCAAGGCTGATTCTGCGTTTCCTTGAAGAAAGTTGTGATTGACATAAGTGGCTAAAAATGAACAAAGATCGAATACTGAAGATGCTAGCGCAGTCTTTGAACTGACGCTTCAGGCTCTACTCTCAGAACTAAAGTGTTTGTCAGGTCTTTCAAGAGGATATCTTAAAAGAGTCTTCAAAGAATAAATTTAGCTGAAGTCAAAAATTATTTTTCTTGGAAAGAGGACATTCTTATTTTACACATGACTTCAATTTAACGTGATTTAAAAGTATTACGATATTTAAGTTTTTAATAAAATTTGTTTCGTTAAGTTTAAAAATTACTTTAATACAGAAAAAAATAGAATTGCTAATGCTTATTAGTGAGATTAGTGTAACAGTTTGATTTTTATTTATTTATTGATTGATAATTTTTTTGATAAAGGATACTTTTGAAACAGTCAGTTTATGGAAAGAATGGCACTGTAAAAGACTTGACTTTTTTTACTTTATAAAATTCTTGAATTTTTAATTTTTGAGTTTATTTTACTAAACTTAGATCATATGGGTCTGCGTCTTATAATTTCTTGATTATCAACGTTTAGCTTCTTATAGAATAGCTACCTTTAACTACTTTGGCTACTTATTTAGTTACTTTAGCTACTTATAGTTCTAGTTCTGAAACCAGATTTTAACAAGAGCAAGAATAATATTTTTATAGAGTTTTGACTACTGAATACGTGCATTATTATGGTATTAAACATTATAGAATTTTCAGCTTTCGTCTCGAATCAAAATACATCGTTCGAAAACATATTTCGAAGAAAATTTAAGTTAGCTATTCAAAGCTGAGATGGGTCAAAAGATCGAACAATTGTTTCTTAATGAGATGACCCAGATTCGAATCAAAGTGAAAGATGGCCGATTCGTATTCTGCTCCAGAATCCCCATGCCGCCTTGCAAACTGAAGGAAAATTTCGTGATTTTCTCCTCTATGTAATGTTAGTTTCACTCGAAAGGTCTTTAATGAAGCGAGTTAGCTTAATACCTTTTAGAAGAGAAAAATAGTTCCCACTGGTTATCAAAAACGAAAAATCTAATCCTTTAGTAGTCCGAACATTGTAACATTTTCTAAATTTCCCCAACTGCGCAGTTTAGTTGTCTGGAAGTTGTGATACATCTTTCTTATTTTCCCACCACTGCCTAATTTATGTTTCATACGTCGAACTACTAAATTGATCCGTGCGCAATTATTTGTGTTTAGTGTTTTTGTGTCTGATTGCGATAGTATTTTTGTAAGTACGTTTTTGTGCTTGATTTTGTAACTTAAAATATCGTCTGCATTAATTGATTAGCATATTTGAGGTCACCCTTTTGAACCATTAATATTGAGTCCTAGAAAGTGAAGATCATTAAATCAAAAGTTATTCGAGATGAAGCGTTCGTTTTTTTGCATATTGCATAGATTTTGAAAGGTGGTTAGAGTAAGGCTATGGACCCAAAGGGTCACTGGTTAGAAATCTTTCCATGCATCTAACAGGATTAACTTGTGACAGTTTCATTTCAATCTACCCAAACTAACTCCATCCTAATGAATCCCGCAGATATTAGCTTCTCCTAGACATTGCTGTACTCGTATGGATAAATTTAAACTTTTTTTTTTACAAACAAGTATCCACAAAAAATTTACTACAATTTTTTCCCTCCAAAACACTGAAATGACATTGAATTAAGGATAGTAATTTCATTACGAGTTGGGTCTACGGTTTGTCGAAGACCATTCAGTAAAATGAGCGTTGCGCAGTTAATTTTTTTTATGTAACCGGCGTTGAACAGCCGACCCAATTTTATGGGTTTACGACTACTAATGTTCAACTCCGTAGCCTTGTAATTTTGAACCCAATCCAGAAGACAAGGGAACGCCTGGATCGAGTATTGGGAGAAATTTACCTTCGTGGAGGACTTTTCTTTGATGGAGCTAACCCGCATTTGCGTTACATGGAGAGGAAGACCAGGAGAACCTCCCATGGTTAGCCTGATGGCAAGGGGACTCTAACCCATGATCTGTCTACCACTGAACATATATTGCCGGTTTGCCTCAATAGAAGGCAAACGCTCTATCCCCTGAGCCATCGTGGCTCTGCACAGTTCATTTATTGTTCATTTATTGATAACACGACTGACATCCTGATTCAGTTGGAAGTCGAATTAAGCTTATCTTTGGTTTCACTTTCAACGTAAAACACGACTCGCAGAGTACAATCGCACGTACGCTCGCTACGCACTCCTAGCACATTCAAGGTTATTTGTCCTCTGCATTTTGACTGGTAGCTAATTTTTCACCCTGCTACTTCTAGGGCATCTTTTCCGAAATCCTCCATATTAATGACAGCGCACAATAAGCAAACAACTCTCTCTAGCTCCTCGACAAAATCTTAGCCCTATGCTGCACCACCCCGTTCCTCAAACGCTTTGACTCTATAATAAACACATTCTCCTGGTTCACAATCAGCGTCAAATTTTTTAACCTTAACTGTAGCCTGTTCTGCGTAAAAAATCAGAATGGTTTTGACACAAAAAATTCCTGTCGACGCGCTTTTTCTGTTGCATACGCAAGGTCTTTGGCAACTTTGGCGCCAGAGACTTGGAGTCCTCTTACGTTCCTAAGTAAAGATACCTCGCTGCTTGGTTTGATCTGAAACGGAAACTTTTTTTAATTTTATTTTATAACCGTCGTTGAACAGCCAAACCCAATTGTGGGCTTATGACTACTACTGTTCAACTCCGAAATTAGCCTTCGTGGAGGATATTTTGATGGCACTAACTCGCATTTACGTTACATTGAGAGGAAAACCGCGAAAACTTCTCACCGTTAGCTTGATGGCAAGGGGACTCTAACCCATGATCCGTCTACCACTGAGGATATTTTACAGCAGCACTTGGCGGAAATTTCAAAACTACAACACGTTTGTTTAAAACGCTAGCTGGAGTGAAAATGATGATGAAATATCTAATCGGTGATGAAGCAAACAGATCAAAATATCTTGGAAAAAATTCAAATATTCCCAAAAAGTGCTTAACTTTTAGAAATAATGGGAAGAGGTGGATCTTCCCCCCTCCCTAACTAACGCTTTTGCTGGCTTGATCTTGGCCTTAAGAATTTAACGGACAAGATAGTGTCTTTTTGACTAAATAAGTTGGGGATCCTCTATTTGGATTGACTTGGAGTATTTCAAATCCGAGGCTTTATTAAAACTTTAAAAGTAATTGCGAATCTATGCATAATGTTATTAAATATATAGTTATTACAATGCATGAAAAGTCTTAATTTAAATTTTAAGTAACAATTTCTTCAACTTTAAATTAATGTATACTGTAATATGAGTAATAAACGAAATGAACTTCAAGTCTAATTAAAAATAAGCTTTTTATATTTAAGTACAAATAATAAAAAACAAAGGGATTAAATAATTACATTAAAAGAATTTTGAAAAAAATTGCTATGTAAAGAGAGCATATATTCACCTTTCTTTACCATCGTATTTAATAGACTATGCTAGTAATAAGACTCAAGAATAACAACAAAAAACGGAGATCAATTAGACCCAGCTAGTTCAACAGGGTAATCATTTTTGTTTTAAGTAAGAGCAGTTTCATTTTAGCAATTCTAATTTTATTACTTGACATGAGCCTTCTTTCAAAAAACTTAATTATGAATTTACATTTTTTCTACTCAAGTCAAGTCAATTTATATTTTATTGCTTTCAGAAAAATATTCAATTTGTACATATTTAGTAGTAAAATAAAAAGCCCATGTCGCTTTTCATTCAAGATAAGCATTGTGTTTCATTTTCCAATTATATTTCACTGCGCTTAAAAATGCGAGAGCTTAAATTTCAATGACTATAATAAGCATGCTCTCGCAAATTACGGCAGCAATTTACTTGATTATAAGGTTTCGAAAATTAAGCATTTTTAAATATATTTAATAGGCGTTTTATAATTGTCATTTTTAAGATAATAGAATGTTTTTTCACTTTTACTATAATTTGTCTCATAACAAATGATTTTATACGTAAAAGTAGCATTTTTTTTTTATAAATTGGAAAAATGATAAACTGTCAGTTGCTCTTAAAAGGCGACATATCTTAAAATAGTGTTAAATGTATGAAATATAATTTTAAATAATCGTTATTTTAATTTAAACCTTTGAAATGTTTTTTTGGATTGAATATCTGTAAAGTTTAACCCTTGAAGTTTGAATTAGATTATCTCTGCTGTTCTCTATATTTTAACATTGAAAATTGATTTGCATATTTGCAAAAAGTGTTTGTCTTAGTAACGAAAAAGAATTGACCACCAGTCAATGCTAGTTTCATTGTTAAAGGACATGCTGTTTCTCGGCGTGTAGCTTCGTTAGTTTGATGCGTACTGCCATTTCGCTAGGAGGGATAATTGCTGTTATGACTTGATTGATGATTTGTTGCATGCTATTGCGTATATTATTTTGTTTGTTATTACGTATAAATTTGTGTATATTATAGGAAAGATTCTATTGTTTACATTTGCGTTAAGTATCAATTAGTTTATAACATTGTAAACGCAGTTTTGAAGTATAATAATAATAGGTAACAAAAAATGTCCCCCCATCCCCCAAAAATGTTCTCTTGTATTTTTCCAATCTTCCTTTCCCAATCCTACTTATGAAAATAAGTATTATTCTTCATTAAGTAACTCAATTATGTAAGTAAAATTATATGATTGAGTGCTGAAATGATTTTGTGTAAGTAGATTGGAGATAAATTATGACATAGGTTTATTCAATGTTTTTGATAACTAAATGATGGTATTCACTAATGACCACTGACCATGAGTATTTTCAGTTATTTTAGTTTAAAACTGTTTTATTTTAAGATAATTTAATCAAAAATTAAACAAAACATATTAAAAAAAATTTCAAGCAAAAGTTTTTCAATCATTAAAATGGATTATTCCAAAAAACTTAAATAGAAAAATATACTTGATAGTGGAAATTTTTTTTAAAATGTTTAAACTAAGCAGGCAAGTTTGTTTATCATCCTTATTAAACTCAATTATATAAGTAGAATGATATGATTGAGTGCTGAAATGATTTTGTATGTTGATTACTTGATAATTGGAGATAAATTATAACATAAGTTTATTCACTGTATTTTATAACCTAAATGATGGTATTTAATAATGATCGCTGATCATTAGTATTTTGGTTTAATTTAATTTAAAACTGTTTTATCTTAAGATAATTTAATCAAAAATAATACAATACTTTTCAGAGAAAACCTTTTTAAGCACATCTTTTTCAATCATTGAAATGGATTATTCCAAGTAATTGAAGTGAAAAAATATATTTGATAGTGGAAAAAACTTTACTTGATTAATTAATTATTGAAGAGGAAAAGTGTGACCAGTTTCAAATGTCTGAAAAAAGGCGAGTATTATAAGGCCGTGAATGAAGAAAACGGAATAGATTTGAAAAAATAAAATGGAAGATTGCTAGCGAAAATATAGATCATAGTATAAACATGCATACCAAACCGCACTAGCCGAGGAATATGATGGTGATCGAAAAAAGCAAATCAAAACGAAATGCATATCCAAATGTTTTTCCCCATTTATACTACTCAACTATTGTTTAATAATCCATTTAGATTGGCTTAAAATGGAATACAAGCTCTCTTTTTCGCATTTATTTATTAAAAAAAATACAAAGTCATTATCTATGACAAAAAATTTTAGCTTTCATACGACTGTTTTCATAATTATAATTTATGTTTCAAGACATGGCTTGCATTATTTTGATAAAATGATTGTCATTTGCTATAAAAAATTCATATATATTTGAAATTTTGTAAGAAATAAAAGTACTGGCGACCAAGCAGAAAGTGACTTAAAATTGAAATCAATGTTTGCATATTTTAATTAAAAATGCATACTATGGTACAAATTTCTGTTTTTATAGAAACGATGATTCAAAACATAAAATATGTATGTTTAATTTCAATGCATTCTAATTAAAAAAAAAATTTTTTTTCATATTGATAGTTTTAATACATTTTTAACGAGAAAATATAGCTCGAACTATGGGCTCTGTAAAGCTTTTGTTGTTTAAGCTTATAACAACAAAACTATTTATGACACTTGTTTTCTTTTTGATTCACACTTCTATAAAAAATTTGAGTCAACAGTAACTATATTGTTATAACTTAAGTGATGGATTTTTAATTAATAAAAAAGTAGGTTTTCATTTTTTTAAATAGGAAGTTTTTCGATATTTTTTGTTAAAAAATCAATACAGCTGGCAATTAATAATTCTACTCTCCCCTAATTTTTGAAATGCTTTGTTCGTTAAAATTTACAAAGAATTGTTCAAAATCGAAAAATGCACTGAGAAAAAAAGTATGGTCAATATCACCAGAATATGATAAATTTTACCGCGTTTCAGGAATGGGAACACTAATAAGATCGGTTTATTTTTGCCGAAGCATTTTGGCAACGATTTTGGTAAATTTAACAATATTTTTTTTTATAATATGTGATTTATGATAAAATTTGATAAATGTGGCAAAATTTGGTAATTTTATTATGATGTCTTAGAGCTTGGTGTAAAAACTATCTATTCGGTGAAATATACCTTTCAGTTTTGCATTTTTTACTAAATACGTGGTAATAAGAACTATTATTTTTAAAACCAGAATTACTAATAAACTGTTGCCCTATGAGGAGAAAAATTATCAAATGAACAATATAAAAACCATATATTTTGGGTTTTATTAAAGGAATTATGTTTTTTTTTTACCAGAAGTGTCATTACTATACAGAACGGTAATTTAATATGAACTTTTTTTCCGTGCATTGTGATTAAAAACAGCAAATTGCTAGATTAATGTTTAAAAATTTAAATATTAAATATATTATTTTGAAAGTAAGAGAAAATCCACTTTTAGGTGGTATATATATATAAAAAATTTCTAAAGTAAAAGTTTTTAGCTTTTATCAAAAACATGTTTACGATAAGAATTTTCCAAAATGTATTTTTTTTAAAAGAAGAATTTTGAAATTTTGGATAAAAAAAAGAAGTGCTCGAATTTTGTGATATAAGTGTGTATTATCCACATAATGCTTCACCGGAACTTATAATAACTAATTTTAAATTTGATATCAAAATAATGTCACATAATGAAAAACTTATTAACACAAGTAAAAGTTATTAACAGCAAGATTATAGTGCATTTCACAAACAATTACAAGTTATAGTTTCTGTATATAATATGCAGCATGTTCAGTCCTAAGCATTTGAATAACATGCTGATATGAGTGTGATTCATACAGGAGAACAGCAAATAGATTTATATTTCAAATTATATTTCACTAATCCAAGTGATAAAAGATAATCCTTGCATCTTTAGAAATTGAATTTCGTGGGTGAATCAACTCAATATCTCGTTTCTGATGTGTGTGATGATTGTTGATCTAAATGTAATTACAATGAACGCATTAATCATAAAACACCGTTCTATCTAGGGTTTGTTTAAGCATGCCCAGTTTGTCTAAGCCAGGGGTCGCCAAACTTTTTTGATCATCGACCCCTATATAATTTTTCGAAATGTCCATCGACCCCCACAAAAGTAATTTTCTGTTAATTAAAATAAAACTCTATTAGATACTGTGTTTGTACACTTATTTTATGATTTTAAGCATTTATTAAAGTAATAGTACATTGTGTAACAATAGTTTTATGAAAAATATATTAATATTGAAATTAAATACCTTATTATTAAATAATAAGCAATTATGCATAAGTAGATATAATAAGTAAAGTAACTAAAGATTTACTGCTTCTTAATCAATGAGATGGGTGTGCATGGTGTTTTTTTGCAAGGTTCGCTATATTGGGTTCAAAATTGGTCAACTTTAATTTTCGTCAAAATTGGTCAATTTTGAAATTTTCGTAAAAAAATATTAAGTGTGCTATAGTTTTGTCGCGGGCTGTACTAATCCATATTATTAATGCTTACCTTCTTCTTTGTGCATTGATAATTAAAATTGATATCTAAACTAAGCGAATGGTTTTATCGAAACAATAACTAATTATCCAAAACTATAAAAGTTTTAATAATGGCACTGCAAATATTCAACACAGTTTGCAAAGATAGCTGAAACTGCGTATGATATTTGCATTTGTAACGTCAATGCTTGTCACGCGTGACATTTGGACAAGCATACATATGCATATGACTTATAAACTGCGCTGAGTTCGTGCCACTGCGTGGTGGTACGTAAATACTTGTTTCACCCCAATAAATATAAGTTTATTAATTTATGTTTTATAAAGAAACTGATATTGAGTCAATTATAAGTAAAATTCACAAATTTTACATACTTAATTAGGTATGTGCGATTTGCGTATTGAGAACTGTTTTTTTTTTCGACCCACAATCGACCCTTCCGATTCAGATCGACCCCCATTCGCCCCCCTGTCTCAGATCGACCCCCTCTTTTGTTAAATAGACCCCTGGGGGTCTATATAGACCACTTTAGCGACCTCTGGTCTAGCTGAATAAAATTTACTAACCTACTTTTTTTGCTAAAATAGTGCTAAACCTTTTAACATAAATCTTGGTTAATCAGTATTCTAAAGCTGTATACGCTTAAACATGCAGTCCCTAGTCAAATTAACGGACGCACTATAAGATTTTATGTAAAATATTAATTATCAGGTTATACTATACAGCTTTATTGTTTTTATGCGACTGAAACCTGTTTGCACTTGTTTACGTTAGTGTATCAATTGGTTAAATTAGACGATATATAATATAAATTTGATGGTAGGATAAAATAGACGGTACATTATATAAATATAGAATATTTATTATATCAAGCATTATATTAGTATCTTATAATAATTAGATCAAATTATTAGACGTACTGTAGTTTTCTAATAATTACATGATTTGTACGAGTTTATATGCAATACTTTTATATTTAAGCATGCATGTAATGGATTTATATTCAGAAGATTTTTATATACTCATGCATTTCCTATTTGTATTTATTTCTAACGTATTGCATTACAATGTTAACCAATTGATACAGGAGCATAAACAACCGGTTTCTTCCGAGTAAAAACAATACAGCTGTATAGTATCACTTGATAATTATAATTTTAAATATAATCTTATAGTGCGCCTAATAATATGGTCAGGCACTGTATAATATTATAAATGTAATGTTATGAACATGTAAAACGAATTGCAATAATTAAAATTTTCTTTATCTAATTATTATTTACAATTTTAGCAGATTAAAAGCTGGGATGTGCTGTTATCTAAGAATCAATATCATGCTATTATTAATTACAAAAAGCTGACTCCAAGCCATTCAAACAAAAGTTTATCCAGTTTTGTTAACCCTGTCTAATAACCATAGGATGCAATTTGTTTTTAAAATTTTTTTTGAATAATCAAAGCAAGCAAATATTTTTCTGGGGAAACAAAACAAAAAAAAATTTGCGAAACATTTCATAAAAAAATTAACACTATTCTTATTTTTTTTAATTCTTCCCGTTTTGTCAACAACTTGAAAAATAAAAAAGTTGCTGGATTTTTACTCCCAATTGAAATCTTTATTAAACTGACAGCTGACCATAATAATTAAGTTTTTTTCTGCTCTTTTTCTCTTTCCTTGGATTATGAAAAAGGTTTTAATTCGAAAAATGCTGAAATAACGGGGAGATATATTGAATGTGATTTAAAAAAATATTTAAGTCGAAAGAAAAAGGAGAAAAAAACTGGGGATTAAAAACCATTTTCATTGAAACATTGAATTTGTAAGTTTTAAACTGATTTAATCCGTTTTCTTCTTTTTTTTAAATTTCAGTTTTTTACTACTCTGTCTGTGTAATCTCCTCTATACAGTATTGAGGCAATAAGCATTGTTGTCAGACAATGCTACTAGACAAATTAAGTATAATTCCCAGAGGTAGAAGCAAAATTGCTTGTAAATACACAAAAAATAAAAAGTTCTTTTTTTATTCATGCAAGGTTAAAAGTATTAAACACTGATTTTGAAAAATATAGCTTGAAATAATAAAAGATATTTTGGGATAATATAAAAATTTTATATTTCAGCAATTGGTAAAGCAAAGAAAAAGTATTTTAACGTAATATAAATTGGATTTGATTAGTACCACTTTTTAAATTTCTGAATACTTCTTTTTATTAATCTTTGAATCTTTTTATTATTATCTGAATCTTCTTTTTATTAATTCTTTGGTTTTACATGCATATTTAATAATTTAAACAGTATTTGCAAATTACGCATTCCACCAAAAAATGAGGCACAAACATGTTTTTCCAAATTTATCATCGTCCCGCTGTGGACTGATCTTAAAGACAAGGTTCTCAGTAAAACACCGAAGTCAAGTATCACTGACTGCAGTCAGTAAGTGGGTTGGTGACCACTTTGATCAGTCTGCTTAGGGACTAAGGGTGCACGGTGTCTGGTCTACCCTAAAGTGCTCGATTTCGCTCACAAGTCGAAAGCAGAGGAGTCATCCCCTCTGCAGAGGATCAAAATTTTTGCAATGGCATGTCTTCGGATCATCCTCAAAGATGTTTCCCAGACCATCGTCAATAGCCCATTGGGCAGCTCTAGTACGACGCAAATAAAATACCTACCTACCTAAGTTTATCATTAAAAAATTACAGGAAAAATAAAATTCCTGGTTTACATATTAACAGTAATGTTATAATAAATGAAAGCTAAAAATATTATTTTAAATATTTTTTTTATTTGTGCATTGAAGTGCTATTGAATTAGGGATAGCAAGTTAATAGTAAATTGGATGTACTGCTTCCAAAACCTCAAAATGAGCTTAGCACGCTCTGTTTACTGACTCCTCGACTGACACTCTAATTCAGTGTGGCACCGATTTGAGCTAACGTCTGGCTTCACTGGCTACACACGACATGGCTACGCACGTACAATCATATGTACGTTTGCGCAACGTATGCTCATTCAATTTCCAAAATCTTGCTATAAACAGGTCTATAGTGTCTAGAGTATACATAGAATCCGCGAATAGTGGGAAAAGGCTGAAATCGTACAAACTCCGAAGCACAAATAACTTTGATTGAGAAAGCGAGAGTACGTACGATTGTGCGTGGAAATCTGTGGTATACACAGCCCGTGAAGTCAAACATTAACTCAAATTGGCACCCAGGGTACCAGTCGTGGAATCAGTTAATGGTCCATGCCCTGTTTAAAAAAACCTCAGATGGTATTATGACTGATTATAATGGAAAATTTCCATAATACTTCAAAACATAAAATTTTCCTCAAAAAGCGAAACTATCACTCGAAACCTTAGAATAGAATTTTTAATTAAGAGCAACTAACACTTGAACTCATCAGATGATTTGCAACGTTTTATGACGTTTCAATTCTCTCTGATGACGATTAAATTTGTAAACAATATTACAATTGCAGAATTAGGCGATTTGACGGAATTTTATATTAATGAAACAAACTTAGAGCGTCAGTTTTTAAATGCAAGACACAGACCTTTCTTTAAAAAGTCAATCATTAAAAATACTCCTCAGAATTAGAATCCATAGATTTGCAACAAAATGCTGTTGGTATACAGTAATAACAATCTTCACACCATTATAATGGAAGTAATAACAATAAACGTTTTATCTACTTACTTATTCTTTTCAGAATATTTGTTCGTTCTAAATTTATAAAGTTAGAACTTAGGTTATTTTATTTTATTTTTATCAGGTAATTTATTTTTTATTTGGTTATTTTATTTCTATTAGGTAACTTTATTTTATTTATTTATTGAACAGCCGACCCAATTTTTTGGGTTTACTACTACTAATGTTCAACTCCGTAGCCTTATAATTTTGAATCCAATCCAGAGGACAAGGAAACTCGTAAATCACGTATTGGGAGAAATTTGCCTATGTGGAGGACTTTTTGATGGAACTAACCCCCATTTGCGTTACGTGGAGAAGAGAACCACGAAAACCTACTACGGTTAGTCTGACGACAAAGGGAATCTAACCCATGATCCATCTACCACAGTGGTTCTTAACCTTTTTAAGCCGCGACCCAAATTTGAGAAATATGTTCATATCGCGACCCAAAAAAAGTCAAAATTAGGCTGAGTAAGCCACAATGACTTCTTCTAGGAGGTGTTGGTATTACTTATTATTTGGTGTATTACTAACTTTTTTGGTTCGACTCAGCGCGACCCAAGAAATATGCTTCGCGACCCAATTTTGGGTTCGCGACCCATAGGTTAAGAACCGCTGATCTACCACATTTTACGCCAACCCTGTGGTCGGTACGAGCCGGGGGCGGAATTTGTATAAATCAGCCATCGCTGGGATTTGAACCTGGTTTACCTCATAGGGAAGCGAAGGCTCTATCTCCAGAGTCACCATCTCTTCTTAAGTAATTTGTTTTAATCGAAGTTACTGGAAATCATTTATGTTTTTGTATAGCTAATGATTTCTTCTGGCAAGAATATTTATCAAAATATTCACCAAGGAACTCGTCAAATTTCGTTGTATTTATTTACCAATTAAAGTACTGTTTTCATTTTTTCTTAAAATTAATCTTAGTTTTAATTTTTTATTATCGTTGAGTCTAACATTTGTCGACTCAACTATTTTGGGCCTTCTAATGTTAATTAAACCAGTCTAATGTTAATATTACTCTTAGGTTCACTCCTTAATTTTTCCCCAAAACAGTATCGAAATAGATACAAGAATAGAATGGATGCAGAAATTTTTGTGATATTTAAAAAATAGACAGATGATTTATGTTTAAATTCAAACTAAAGGAGAATTTAGTAAAAATATGAAGTATTCTTAAAGGAGGGTTTCATGTGAACAAAATTACAATGCTAGTTGTTTTAGTTCCCCAAAATAATTTACCTTTTCTATTTCAGGTTTTAATAATATTATTTTCCAACCAAAAATAAAAGTTATAAGATGGTTTTTTTTTAGTTTTTTTCCTTAGCGTTTCCGCTTTTATTTTATTTATTTACTTTTTCAGAAGCTCTGAAATATTCATCGACCATTTTGATGGCCTATTAAGCGAATTAAATAATTATATTTAAAACTTTAATGGTGAGAGTGAATTTGTCAGTCTTCTACATTTTGTTTTAATATAACTAATTAATAACAAACTAAGGTAAACAACGTTTAGGAGCACAAAAATATTTATAAATGCAGACAGCTGTTTCGGATGCTCAAAGGGCAACCTTCATCAGTGCAACAGAAAGAAATGAGAGAAAACAGGGTAAATATATGGAGAAAGGTGACGTCACAAAGGGGGGGGGGTAGAGCAACGGCCAATAGGAGGGAAGGATGAATGGATGACGACGAATGGGAGGCAAGGAACAAAAAAGGGGGGTTAGTTAGGTTTAATCATAGATTTCCAAACAGGAGAAAGATAGGGAACGCTGGATAGGTCATTGACCAACAGTTTGGAATTTTTGAAAATATTATAGGACTCATAAAAATCTAAATCAAAAATTGAAGAACAATTTTGAATGACTTTAGAAGAAGAAAAATCAAAATTATGATTAGAAAATTTTATCTTATTAATATGACTGAAAATAATATTAAAATCAAACTTCTTTAGGATATTAGCAACTTGCCGACTTATTTTAGGAAAATAGGGCAATAAGATAAACTTTTCTAATCCCATTAATAAGATAAAATTTTCTAATCTCAAACAGCCGATTGACAGTCAAAGTGGCTGGGGTATATACCAAATTAATTGCCAATGCGGCCTTTCATATATTGGCCAAACTAAGCGAGCCTTAAAGTACCGTGTCAAGGAGCATGAAGCCTATGTCAAAAAACAAGAATTTAAACGCTCATCTATTGCCCAACATTGTTGGGACTCTAATCATAATTTTGATTTTTCTTCTTCTAAAGTCATTCAAAATTGTTCTTCAATTTTTGATTTAGATTTTTATGAGTCCTATAATATTTTCAAAAATTCCAAACTGTTGGTCAATGACCTATCCAGCGTTCCCTATCTTTCTCCTGTTTGGAAATCTATCCTTGCTCAAGCCTTGCTCGAGACAAGACGAGTTTTTCTCAGCTCCGTAGCAATTCCTTATCACAGAGCAGCACGCGGCGGAAAGGTTTTCCCTTCCGGCCGCCGGTCAACTTCGACGAGTGATAATGAAACAGCGCTTAAGGATGCATTTTCAAACTGCGGGATTCCCCTGCAATACCCTGCAATATCTACCTTCACAACGCCTGAACCCACCTGAAGTCAGAGAGTTTATGCGTCAGCTTCTCATAACTCTTGAAGAGCTGAAAAGCCTGAGAGATACTTATTTGAATACGTCAATGAAGCACAACCACAACATAGATGTTAGTCAGTACTTTGTCATCCTAAGAAATAGCGCCTGGCTAGTCTACAATGAAAAGGAGAAGGCCCTTCAGTCACTAATGGAACAAGAGCCAACGCCTGACCCTAGTGCGCTAACACCACAGATTGAGAACTCAACTAAGGATTCAGAGACTGCTCATGATTTGGAGATAAGCGAGGAGGCCTCGGCCTCAGAGACAGAACCCCAGGCTGAAATTCCTATGGAATCAAACACCAAAAAGAGAAAGAGGAAAAAGAAGAAGAAAACAACTGATGTATACACAACAAAGCCTACAAATACTTCTTCTGATCCTCTAACTCCACCGGTGAATTCTACGACAACCCCAATGGAAACACAGGAGGAGAGCACAGAAAAAGTTCCGGAGCCACCCACCAATGTTCTCAATGCTCAACCACCCAAGAATCTAAAAGTTCTCATCCGAGGGCTTCCTTTGGACTTTAATTCGGACATTATTTCCCTTGAACTGGGGAAACAAAATTTAGAAATCCTGAAAGTGGTTCAAATCAAAAAGAGTATGGGCGGGGCCTATAGGCCCCTCCCACTTTTCCTGATCATCATGCCTGAAGTAGGAAACTACTTAAATACCTACCACATTGAAACCATCAAAGACTTTCCAATCAGTGTAGAAAAATTTAGAGGCGGCCGTGGGCCACTACAGTGTTTTAGATGTTAAGGTTTCGGACACTCTCAGCGAACGTGTACTGAAAAACAACGATGTATGAAATGTGCCGGTTGGCATTTTTCGTATCAGTGCTCAAAAAGTAGAGATACTCCAGCCACCTGCTGCAACTGCGGACAGGACCACACCTCCAACTTCTCTGGGTGCGAGGCCCGCCTCAGCAGAAAGAAAACCCAGACTACAGCCAGAACCCCCGCAACTTCAGCCCAACGTCTTGTGACTATCATGAAAGAACTGCAAGAGCTCTTAAAAGACCAAGAAGTTACCACCCTGCTTTTAACTCTACTAAAGGGGTCCTCCCCTTCCAACTGATGTCTCACTACATCCAACCCATGCCTAACTCCTACAAAGACCTCAACCTGAACTTTTTAGTTTAGCATCTTAACCAAATTAGGACTATCCATTTTTACGTCTCTACAGATTCGATGAATCAGTTAGCAGCGCTTCGAGCTGAATACTGAGGTAAACAAAATTTCCAGCGTTCATTTCTTTCTGTTGCACTGATGAAGGTTGCTCTTTGAGCATCCGAAACAGCTGTCTGCATTTATAAATATTTTTTGTGCTCTTGAACGTTGTTTACCTTAGTTTGTATTTTAGCACAAAGGTCGCCCACTTGTGGATTTATAACAAATCAATATTGGCTCTCGTTTCTATCATCGTCGAAATAGCTAGTAAATACACTGGTTATCATAAATTAAGGAAAAATCACAAAAATAGCGATAACTCTTTCAAAAGTAAGCCAAACCGTGCAAAATTTGCATATGTTGTCCACTAAGAGTAGCTGAGTAAAATTGCAATATGCAAATTAGTGGCGCTGCACTCGGCTTACGTCATCTGCCTGGAGCATAAAAGTCCAAGTTTGAGAGAAAGCACACAAATTTTACTGTGATTGCGACATTGAAAATCTGAGATAGCCAATTCGTAATAATGACCTCTAGGCATCATTTGCCTGAAGAACTACGATGGAGAGCCATCGGGAGACTAGAGGCAGGGCAGAGTCAATCAGAAGTGGCCAGATGGCTAAATGTGAGTCCATCTGTGGTTCATAGACTTTGGAGGCAATTTCAAACCACAGATTCGGCATCTAGGAGGTTCAGTCAAGGACGGCCAACTGTTACGACCAGTGCCGATGACCGATATTTGACATTAAGTGCACGCAGGAATAGAACCGCTACTCCGACACATCTTAGATCCTCTCTTGCTGCAGCCACCGGAAGGTTGGTGTCAACGTCAACTGTGCGCAGAAGGCTCCACGAAGGTGGTCTGTATGCGAGACGACCAGCCATTTGCGTGCCGCTCACATCACGCCATAGGAGAGACCGTTTGCAGTGGGCCCGACAACATGTCCACTGGACGTCAGATCAATGGAGGCCTGTTCTCTTTACGGATGAGTCCAGGTTTAGTCTAGAAAGTGACAGTAGACGTTATTTGATATGGAGAGAACCTGGGACCCGTTATCATCCATCAAACATCCGTGAAAGAGATGCATACGGAAGAGGCAGTGTCTGTGTTTGGGGAGGCATATCCTTAGGAGGGCGCACATACCTCCATGTCTTTCCAAGGGGAACCGTGAATGCTCAGGTTTATCGAGACAACATCCTTGATGCTTATGTGCGCCCATATGCCGGGGCAATTGGTGATTGCTTCCTGTTACAGGACGATAATGCAAGACCACACAGAGCTCGCATTGTTGATGATTATCTTCAACAGGAAACAATTACTCGCATGGAGTGGCCAGCTCGATCCCCGGACTTGAATCCTATCGAGCACGTTTGGGATGCTCTAGGGAGGCGTGTATCTGCCATCAATCCGCCCCCTCAGACCCTTGCCACGCTTGCAACTGCTTTACAAGAGCAATGGCTCTCACTTCCTATTGAACTGATAGACCGCATAATTGAAAGCATCACACATCGCTGTTTGTGCTGTATTGCTTCTAGAGGCAATCATATTCCATATTAAAGGTACTTTTTCTATTGCAAACCGATACTTCCAATTTGTTTATTTTATACATGTGCTAATTTCTATACTACTATTATTGTCTGATAATTTCTTTTTATGTTGTTTAATACCTTACTATGTGTTGTATATTGTGGGTAAGTTTCATAAAATTCCATGTGTAATTTCTTGAGTTATCGCGATTTTTGTGAATTTTCCTTAATTTATGATAACCAGTGTAGTTTTCTTTTTTCAAAAAGAGTTCATTTTCTTAACTCTTCGATAACATAAGTTTTAAAAATTTTTGTCAATAAATATTAATCCTTTGGGTTTTTTTTTTTAAATTTTAGTTGAGTTAAATTTTCTTTTTGTATACTTGGTTAAAGCTATGTAAGTTCATTTTGATTTAAACTATGGCTTGTTCTGATAGGACAATTTCAAAGATTTATTCTTAAAGAGTCAAGATTACCCATTACAATTAGGTATTGCAATTTTATCTTTTATTGGTTTGTTGAATGTAATTATTGCATGTGTTTTCTGTGAAAACAAAAATATTCGTCCTAGCACGTATGGTTAAATATTTTGATCTAGGAAAATTGATCCTGGATTATTGGCGTAACGCTCAATCCTATTTCATGTCCTGGGAAAATGTCAGTTAATTTTTAGGAAGAAAAATGCCTGATAATAAAACCATATGACTGGAATACTGATTGATATGATTTAATAAATAATTTGATGTGATTGTTTAGAAAATACGTTCTGTGCATGAAAACAATTAGGCGAAATACTAATAAGTAATTGTCTTTTTCTGATTTTCAGTAAATGGTAGAATTAACAGAAATAATTGGCTAATTATAAATATAATTATAATTTTTTGATGTTAAATGTCTCTTAATGTTGAATTTTACTTTCTTAATTGAGGGAACATAAAGTTTTGCAATGGGATTTTTCTTTAATTTATTAATCGATGCAATTATTTAACTATCATAAATTGATTCGTTTAATTCATACTTTCTGCTGCCTATCAAAGCTTCGAAAGTTTATTTATAACTTTATTTCAGATCAATTAATTTTATTTTTGAACATATTTAAGTTTTAAATAGTTAAATATGTATTTTTTGAATTTAATATATTAACTTAAACGAATTCGCTTCGCAATTTAAGTATATTTGTACTAAATTTAAAATGGGAATTTTTGTACAAAACTGAGCCTCTATCCTATTTTCTTAAAATTTAAATAACTATGCAGTGAGCAAATTATCAATCTTTTTACTGTGACATCGTTAGTTATCAATTAATCAGCTTCGCCAGACGTCGAATACTTTTTGGAAATGAAAAGGTGAGAAGTATTGTTTTCATTTTATTTAAATTCTCGCGAGTATTACAAATTCGATTCTTATATAGGTGTCTTAGCTGAACTTAGTAGGCATCTTAGTCGTATATATAGGTATCTTAGTCAGTTATAGTTGAATTTTGTGCTTCAGTTACTTATGTTAACTTAAAACAGTCGATCCCTTGACTCGTTGTCGAACACTTATAATTAGGGACCTTTTATTCCTGGAAAAAACTAAAACAACGACGGTGGTCTAAACGAGAAGATAATGCCAATATTAATTCGTTATTCTAAATTAGAAATGTTATTGTCCCCAATGAATTTCAAATTAAACTATTTAATTGGTTAAATCGAAGGTTATCAAGTACTACATGAATATTTCAAGACAAATAAAAGCCTTAACGCTAAGAAAGGAACTAAGGAAAATCATCTTTCATTTCATTTTTGTTTTAGATTTGAAAATAATCTTATTAAAATTTAAAATAAAAAAGGTAAATTTTTATGAAAAACTACAACCTTTATGCAAGGATTTAATTTTTTAAATAAAAAATACAGTGTTCTAAAAATTCACATTGTTAATTATTTATCAATTTTTTCTAAGTATGTATTAAGCAGTATTATGCTATGATAATTTTATCTTAAATATATCTGAATATTGCGATATATCTTAAATATATCTAAATATTATGTTTGAGGAATCTACATAGATTAATGTAATAATATTGAGGAAATAGATATCATTTTAAAGCTTGAAATTTTTAATAAAATAAAAAAAACAATTCTTGTAAAACTTATACAATTTTTTAAAATTCGAAATATTTAATTTCAAAAAGTTTAAATTCTTTCACAGGACTTTGCCTTCACAATATATGAATTCTTCGTGAAATTCCAATGTTATCTGAAATAAACCGTGACGCTTAATTTCAACATTTAAAAATCCCCAGAAAATTGAATAATTACGAAGAAAAGTGACAACTGAAAAAATTAGTAACTGAAAATAAGAACATAAAATTTTTTTAGAAGCACATTAAAATGAGAAATGGAACTTTAGTAAATATACAGAAATGCACAAAATAGAAAAATAGAGAAACGGAGAAAATGTAATTTCTGTTAACACACAGGAAAATACATAATGGAAAATAAATTAACGCAACTATAAAAATTAGAGTTTCGGTAAGCACACGGAAAAATAACTTAACGGAGAAATAAGAGATGAAATTTCTGTAATAACGGGGAAAATATTTAAAGGAAAGGAACTCTGCTGCCGGTACTTTATCAGTGCTTTTGAGGGAAATTTTTTTTAGAGGTGACCCGGGTCTGAATCCCAGCGATCTCTGGTTGATTCGCATTCCGCACCCGGCTCATGCCAACCACAGTGCTGACGTAAAATATTCTCAAGTGGTAGACGAATCATGAGTGAGAGTCTCCTTGCCGTCAGGCTAACCGTGAGAGAATTTCGAGGTTTTCCTCTCTATGCAACGCAAATGCCTGTTAGTTCCATTAAAAAAGTACTTCATGAAGGCAAATTTCTCATAATATTTGATCCAGGAGTTCTTTCGGCTTCTGGATTAATTACAAGGCTACGATTACTACAAGTTCAACATTATAAGGCTACGTAGTAGTACATTAGTAGTTGTAAGCACAAAATTGTATCTGCTGATCAATGACGGTTATATAAAAAGTACTCTGTATACGGGTCAATTCAAAAGTAATTTTTTACTTATATGACTTTTTTATTTATATTAGTTTTGACGAAAACGTTTAGAAACATTTCTCACATGCACTGACTATGAAATTGCGTAAAAATAAAAATTTATATTCTGGAATATATGCGTTTTAATATTTCAGCTTAAAATAAAACTTTATCAATAAATTTCAAGATAAGAATACATGACTTGGTTTATTTATAACTACTTCTACTGTTTAATCAAATAAAGTTCTTAATCGAAAGCTGCAATCAAATGTTATAATAACTGTTTAAATAATCCATTAAAGTGAAAGCAATTTTTCTTACTCTTAAAATTTATTAAAGTAGAACACTAAGACATAGTTTATATGTAAAAAAGAAAATAAAGGCCTGAAAATAATTTAAATAAAAGCAGTTTTCAGTTTCAATTTAGTCAGAATTTAATTTTTAATAACAATTTATTTCATTTTCTTTGATTTTTGTGATTTTGTGCCTATAATCCTATTCTTAAAAGCGTCCATCTTTCGGATTTTACCATTAAATATTTCACGAATTCTAAGACTATTTTCGGTACTCGTAATTGATACCGTAAGTGCTAACTTAAAAGAAAAATTTCTAAGTGTTAACTTTGAATTCATTCTAATCAGACATTACAGTAAGTGTAAGATATTTTAAAGAATGATTATTACGTTTAATAATTTTACATATTTAGCAAATGTATTAGTTTTTTTGAAAACTTAATTAATAAGCAGAAATCTATAAGTCGGATAATTAAAATATTTTTTTTTTAAAATTCATGGAATAAACGCAGGATTTGCATTTTCGATTACTTTAGAATATACAAGCTCGCAATGGCAATATTGTTCCGTGAATTATTCGTAAAAATGCTTCACATATGTGAAATGCTTCACAGATTCCTTTGAAACAAAATGCTTCACATATGTGGATCTGAAATCATTTACAACTCTTAATCTGTTAAGTTGAAAATATTTTAAGTAGGAATCTTAATAATCTAACACCTTTACGTACCGACGGGCCTTTTTATTCCAACTAATATTATTTCCATATATATAAAATATACCCTATGGGAATTTGTGTGTCCCTATAATATATCTTTCTGCTTATCATTACTAGTTTACGATACACGATTATATGAAGTTGAACATCCTCTAAGAAACTCTTTAATTTTTGATATTACATTGGAGGAGGCCATTTTTTGATTCCTCAATTTCATTTTTTAATTCCCAGATTTCTATCTCGATCAATTTTGTTAGATCAATTCTCGATCAATTTTGCGAGATCAATTCTCAATCAATTTTAATTGATTTACATTTTTATAATGTGGTCGCAAATTAAAAATTCTATGAAAAATAAGAAAAGAATATAAAATATTTAAAAAAAATATTTCTTAAAGTGTAAAATATAAATTATTTAATAGGACAATAAACTTTTGCACATTTTTAATTATCTTTCATAATTTGATAAATAATGGGTTAAGCGTAAGATTTTTTATGGATAATTTAATTTTAATAATTAGTAATAAACTAAGAAATTTTTTGGCGTGGACAAATTAATATTCTTTTGTGTTAATTCATTGTTGCACAATAACTTGTTCGTTGACCATACACAGTAAAACGATAACACATGTCAAAGCGAAAACAAGTGCCCCATGTCTACCTAGATTTTTTCTAGACAACCTTTTCCATACACAACCAAGCTAAATTATCAATTGATGGTGAAATTTATGTATCATTTTCAGATGATTTTTCTTTTGTAAGTTCAAAATTATTATCGTTATTTCCAACTCTTATTTATTTAATTTTTTATATGCATACAACTAAAACAAAATTTTCAATAGAAATCCTACACGGAGAAAAATAATTTGATAAAATTACCTTTAAGTATGGTGATGACATTTCTTGTAAAAAATTAATAAAACCAAAATATACGGTGTTTAAAGTATTCATTTGGTAACTTTTTCGTTCGTATGGTAACAGTTTTCCATAAATTCTGGTTTTCAAAATTACAGCTTTTATTACCACATTTTTATAAAAATACAAAACTGAAAAATATATTTAACCGAACAAATGCTTTTTATGCCATACTCTAACGTATCACGATGAAATTACCAAATTTTACCACATTTACAAAATTTTATCACATATTATAAAACAAAACTTTATTGTTAATTTCACAGAAATCATTACCAAAGCGCTTCGGTAAAAATTGTAGCTCATTTTTTATGTTCCCATAGAGTCAAAAGCAGACAAATTTTACCGCATTCTGGTAGTTTTGACCACATTTTGTCTTAGAGTAGGGACAACAGAATTTAATGTGACGGAAAAGATGCGGCTTGCGAATTACGTCTCAACTAGGCCATGCTTAGAATAATTGAGAATCTAAAAACAGCGGAAAATATTAATTATATCGCTACAATAGTAGTTTATAATTCTCTTGCTCTTGCTGGATAATGATCACTAAAACAGGAATGTCTCTGAAAATGAAATTGTATTTAAAAAAAATATATTAAAATCTTTGTGATTTGAACAAATTTAAAAAAATACATTTTCGAAAAAATTAATTTTCAAAAAATATTGTATTTAATATTATTGATAATTTTATTAATTTCAAATTACTTATCCATTTTCGTATTCTACAATTAGCTTCTGCTACACAATTGTGACTCTTTTTATTTTGTTGCCCAATCTACGGCATTCCATGTAACATTTTACTTCAAAAATGATTTGATTTTTGCTTTTATTGCATTAAACTGTTATTCATTGCTTTTTATTACGTAAAATATCTAATATTACTATGAAAAATAAACAAAGAAGGACATTATTTGGTTTCCCTTCATTCATTTTATTATATAAACGTTTTTACACAAAGTAATTAATTTTTTTATAATGAAATTCTGCATTGAAAATTATCACTGTTGCAAGAAACCCTCTCCCTTGAGCATTTTATAAATGTCTCTTTTTTAATCTTTTCATGGTGAATAAATTAATCAGCTATTAATGTTTCAAAAATGATGTATTGAGCAAGAAAAAATATTGAAATGCAAAAAATGAATGCTTCAAATATTTGGGGGAAAAAATAAAACATAAGCCATTGTTTTTAATTCATAATTATTTCTTTTTTGCTCTAACATAACTTATTTTTGAAAAAAAGAGTATTTAGTAGGGAAATTTATTTTCTAAAAAAAATTTTTAAAAAGAAAAAAAAGTGAATTTGTTATTTGTTTTCTAGAAAGGTGGAAATTAAGTGTATAAAAATAATTAAAAATAACTGATAATGGATTTTATTATTATTATAGTGCAATTAGGGATTAGTGTACTCTGTTAGAATTTTCATTCAAAAATTATGGAAAAATTAGTGGCAGCTGTCTGTCTGTCCAATAACCGTAAAGTTTACGATAAAGAATATTTTTTACCTTTGAAACTATTTACAGCAAGTATTTATATAAATCCATTAATACAAAACTATACGGTTTTTTAACCATTTACAACCATAAAAAAGAACCGTAATTCAAAACCGTAAAAAAGAAATTTAACTGGAAATCGGAGCTAGGTTTTTCGTTTGGTAATGGGCATTCCTTAAACTTTAACATATGGGTCATTCTCACGAAAACTGTCATTTTTCAGTTCATAAAATCCCAAAAAAGTAAAGTGAATAAAAAGCTCTGAAACTTTTTATATTAATAGAAATATGTAATGGCATTATAAAGAAAGTATATATCCTATAAATTATACTTGATATTTAAATTAATTAATTTTTAAATAATTAATTTATAATTAATTAATTTATAATAATTAATAATTAACTAATTAATTTGATAAATAAATTAATTAATTTAATAAACTTATTTACTAATTTTTTAATTTATTTTTCAAATTAATTAATAAGTAAGTAAATTAATTATTTTCACTATTTAAAAAGTGAGGGAATGACACTAATAGTGAGGGAATGATATTTTATTTTAATACATGTTTTTATCTAAGTTACATCTACCTAAAGTTTGAAAATTATAACATACTAAGTATGTCTAATATTTATTATAATTTAGTCTTATATATTTAATAGTTTTTACAGGTTTGGGAAATAAAATTGGCTGGCACGATTGAACAAAAAAAAATTTATAATATACTCATCTTGAATCATTCCCTCACTTCAGCGTCATTCCCTCACTTTTTACACTAGTGAGGGAATGACGAATTCAATAAAATTTAAAAATAACAGTTAGGCCTAATTAATTTCTGAAGTCAATCACATACAATTATATTCATACAAGAAAGCAACATATAATTATCCACTTTCTCGAGGAAGTTGTATTTTATTTTACTCTAAAGAATGACATGAGGGAATGACAAATGTAAAAAATTTTACCTGGTTTGATTCATTCAAATTTATTCCACAGCAAAGCTTCTTTAAGTTGAAGATGGAAACATACTGCAATTTTGTTCTATGATGCCAGTTGTTAACTTCTGAAGTTTTTATTAAAATATTTTTATTCTAAGAAGATTGCAGGTAATAAGAACATTGTTGTGAGGGAATGACGCGAAACACTGGGGACAAAGTTTAAAATAGTGCTGTGTTAATATTTTTATCAGAAATTAAATATAAAATTGATTTTCTGAATTCTATATTTCAGTATTCTGAAATAAAAAACACGAATTTGTAAAAAAAAAAATTTTATTTCAGAAACAATTTTTTTCTTTTTTTAAATCAGCAGTGAGGACAAGTGAGGGAATGACATATTGGTATATTTTAATTACCTAAAATAAATAAAAAATAAAAATTGATAATTTTATTTTTATTCTTTTGTTAGCTTGCATTCCGAAGGACACTTTCCCCGAATTATTTTTTTTCGTAAGCTGTAAAACAAACATAAAATATACTGGGGACATGAAAATGACTGTTTTTGTGAGAATGACCCATATAAGAAAAAAACAGAAAATGAATACATTTTTGAAAACTTCTTAATTCTAAGAAGTATATAATCTTATGTAATAGCTTTAAAAATAATTTATGTTCTAATTGCAAAATAAACGCTATCGCCTTAAAAGCAATATTTTTTTCATCTCAAATTATACAAATTATATTGAAAGAATGCACTTTCAATGAATTAAAAAGACAGAAAGAATTGTATTTCAATGAATTCAATTTCAATGTATTATAAAGAAAGAATGCACTTTCAATGATTTATAAGAATCCTAGAATTATAAAGAAAGAATGCACAAAAAAGAAATACACTTGCGAAAAATCTTAATCATACTAAGTAAATAAATAAGAATAATAATTTTAAAAATTATTTAGATTCTAGTTACAAAATATATTTTATCCTCTTAAAAACAATATTTTTCATTCACAAACAAAATTAAAATCATGTAATTAAATTAACAAATGAATACAATATTTATTTCCGCATAATGCCACCATTCAAAATAATTGCATGATGAAATTTTTAAAAATGTTCGAATACATTTTTGATCGTCGTATTTTCTCCTTCAGTGACTCTAATTCAACTCGTCAGTGTCTAACTTGATATTGAAACTTATATTAAAATATTTTGATTTTATCAAGTTTATAAATCAGACAGTATATTCTCATTATAAAGCTTTTATATAAATGTTTGAATGCGCGATAATAATGATTAGTGTGGAAAAAATAGTTAATATGAATGTCCGTTGCAACTTTATATATATTATTAAAAATTCAAACAGGTAATGAAAAAACTGTGATTTTTCCTCAAAAAATAACATTGAAAAGGAGAGTCCCTAGATAAGAGATAGTCAAGAGATAGTCACTAGATAGTCAAGATAGTAGAGTCCCTCTCATATCGAATAGTTCAGTTTTTATGACAGAAGAACTTTCATTCTATTCAATGAAACTAAATATTCTTTAAAAGGGAAAGCCAATTGATATAATAGAAGAGAAAGTTAATTTAAAAAAAAGCAAAAGCTAGACATTTCTTATCCAGTTCTCTTTATTTCCTTATTAGAATAGAATTTTAAGACCATAAAGTTTTATTTAAGCATTTCGAAGTAACATGAAACAATCGCATTAATTTCACAAAATCGATTTTTTTCTATTTTCAACTTTTTTGAATATGAATAAGTAAGAAGTTAGAATTATTTTTAAAAGAAAAAAAGCATTTTATTATTTTATTTTACTAAGTTTCAATCGTAAACTTGGCAATACAACGAACGCAAGTTTTCACTCAAAAACATTAATTTCGGCATAATTTACAAATTGTGATTAATTTGAGCTTTGACGCAGAAAAATCGATAAATGTCAATTAATAATATAGAACCAAGTTATAGCGCTCGCTTTTTAACGAAGTTACCCAGGTTAGAATGCCGGTGATGGCTGGTTAATTTGTGTATTGCCAATACCTCCAAGAAAGGATAACTCTCCACCTTTCAGTGACGTCACAAAGCTAAGGTAAAGTAGATATTCTGTTTTTATTTCACTCAGCTTAGTATGTTTGATTTTATTTAATAAAAGTTTCTTAAACATGGTTTTTTGCTGTTCTTTCTTCGCGAATTTTTTCGGAAACTAAACAATCATTGACAATTTATTGAAATAAAAAACTCGTTTTCGTTTTTATATGTAAATTATAAATTCAGTAAATTAAAACAAAAAAAGAGTGATAATGCAGTACTATTCAAATAAGTAATATTCATTTTCGATGCTATTTTCCATCCCCTTGAGCTTTCACTTGTTCATAATTATATTTTTGTATTTGCCTTTCTAAAAGTCAAACAAATACTTTATTATTCTATTTAATATAAACCAAATATACCATTTACAGTATTAAAAACAGCTTATCGTGATTAAAAAAACTGAAAGACTGGTTAATTAAAAGTAATTTATGATACGCAAAAGTTACAACTATGTTATAATTATAATCCAACAAGCAACTTCTACACTTTCCTTGTCTCGTAAAAAGACAATTAATTAATTCACGAAGAAAGCCCTAACCAGCTATAAATTAATTCTAAATCTTTGTCTTGTTCAAACAAGTGAAGTAAGTATTCTACACTTTGGGTTCTGTGAAAGAATTTCGACAAATCCATTGATACAACAATTCACGTCTTTGTTTAAAAGCTCTTTTCTAGAAGAATGAGGGTCATGAGATTATCTAACTAAACGGAAAATCCACTAATGCCACAATAAGGATCTGTCGCATTATTTTCAGAACTTGTGATAAAATATGGTATATCTCGTAAAATCTTTCATTTTCGCTTAATCATAATTATGTTTTTGCTTTAGATTTTTTGTGAAAGTCAAACAAATTTTATTATTTTATTTCAAGTAAACAAAATATGCCATTTACAATATTAAAAACAGCTTTTTGTGATCTAAAAAATCTAGTCATTTAAAATGTTAGTTACGATATGCAAGTATTACAACTGCGTTATAAATATGACCTAGCAATTGCATTCTACACATTCCTTGTCATTCACAAAGAAACTCCTAACAAGATATAAGTTTATTATAAACCTTCATCTTGTTCAAACAAGTGATGCAAGTATTATACCTTTTGGGATCTGTGAAAGAATTTCTACAAATCTATTGATACAACAATTCACGTCTTTGTTTAAAAGCTCTTCTCTAAAAGAATGAGGGTCATGAGATTACCTAACAGCGGAACATTCACTAATGCCACTATAAGGATCTGTCGCCTCATTTTCGGAACTTGTGATAAAAGAGGGTATATCTCGAAAAATCCTTCCTTTTTACTAAGCCAATATTTTAGCAGTGCATTAAACAACTTAATTCTGGGTTGTAATTGATATAAAATGATAGTTGAGAGTAATAACCAGTTTAAAATACTAACAACCATTTTTGCGAATTAGATTTTGTGATTAAAAAAATAATTTATTTTTGATTAAATAAAAAAACAATGAATCGTTAATATGAATGTTATAGAATAAATCATTAAACCTTAGTACATAAGGCATAAAAGAAATCCGAAATTTTTTATGAAATAAATCATAATTATAAACAGTGATATCAATAGCATCACAATGTAACTGAGACAAAAAAGTATGATTTCTAAACTACCAGAATGTGGTAAAATGGGAATCCTCTATGGGAACACCAAAAAGTTTCGTAATTTTTACTGAATCGCTTTGGTTTTGATCTTGGTAAATTTAACAACAAAATATGTTTTCATAATATTTGATAAATTTGGTTTTTATGGTAAAATTTGATAATTTTATCGCGATGCCTTAGAACAGATGTCTATGACGCGGGGGTACCGGTTCATGAATAAAATGGAACCGGGCCGCACAAGGAACATTAAATTATTTCAATTTATCATTAATTTATTATTTAAATTATGTCCCGTTTATTTAAATACTTTTATTTAATTATTTCCATTTTATTAAGGCATGTTTTTTTCGGGTTTCCATGGACGAGAGGTTAACCGGAAGTTGAGAGACGTCTCCTGATTCCGCACCAATATCGCGCATGAACGTTAATTTTGAAAGTATGTGTAAAAACAATTAAACGAAAAATATTAAATTAAAACAATTTAAAATATAAATAATCAACGTCCCTCCCCTTCCTTTCTCAGCTAGCCATGGTAAAATTATCAAACGTTGACAGGTCCAAGGAGATAAAAAGGTGGGAGAGCACTTCCATAGAGAATGGCATAAAAATAATTCATTCTATTTAATTTACTTTTCAGTTTTGTCTTTTTCACAAAATGCGCGGTAATAAAAACTATAATTCTGTAATTTTAAAAACTCATATGTATGAAAAACTATAGTCAAAACTACCAGAATATGGTAAAATTTACCATGTTTCTGCTTTTATTGGGAACACCAAAAAGCTTGGTAATTTTTACGAAAGCGCTTTGGTAATGATTTTAGTTAAATTAATAAGAAAATATGGTTTTATAATATGTGATAAAATTTGGCAAGTTCGGCAATTTTTTCACAATACATTAAAAATGGCATAAAACCTTTTATTCAGTTAAATTTACTTTTCAGCAATGTATTTGTTACTAAATTTGTGGTAATAAGAAACACAATTTTGTGAACCTGAATTTCCGGTAAACCGTTACCCTTTGTACGGAAAAATTACCAAATGAACGGGTTTAATACTGCATATTTTGATCTTACTAACCAGAAAAATCAACATAAGTTGATTTTTTCTTACCAGATATGCCAATACCATGCTCAATGGTAATTTTAACAGAATTTTTTTAACGTGCAGTACTGTAGTATTTTAAGATCCATTTCATTTGTATGGATCATCATTTGCATAATACTTTACATTTTGTGAATTAAAAAATTATAATTAATTCTTTATGAAGTCAAAATAAGGAATCATTTGAATAAATGTTACAAAATACATTATTAAATATTCTCAATTTAAATAAACATATATGAAATTCCGCAATATTTATAAACTAAATTATAATTATACGCAATTATTTTTATAAATCATCTACCTTACAGTAGTGCAATGATATATTTTAAGCATCCACTTGAATAATAATGATCACCACTTTAATTTTATTGATGAGACTATATAGCTCTAAATTACTTCTTTAGCTATATTAATAACAAGAAGATGACTCGTGGGATCCTGAAGAATATTGTTAGTGAATAAAGTTAGTGAAAATATTTTAATAGTGATTTGTGAATAAAGTTAGTTATATTTAAATACTCATAATTAGATTAGGACATCTTTCTGAAACTATACCTTTTCATTATTAATACTCGAATATGTAAAGATAAAGAAAAGAGAGTGTGAAAATAAAAAAAATCTCAATAAAATTACGTCAAGTGCTGGAAAAAAACACACCCTGAATAACTTTCGATCTAATGATGGGATCTTCACGTTCTAGGACTCAATGTTAATGGTTCGAGGGTGCGACTTCGAATATGCTATCAATTAGTGCAGACGATATTTTAAGTTACGAAATCAGGCACGAAATAGCACTTTCTCTGAATAAACATACCTTTTTTTCAATGGATTCCGATTTCTGACCCCCAAAATATAGTTAGGTCAGGAGAGTGGTCAAGAAATTTGAAACCTAAATGTAAATTTTACTTCCTGCGTATTTTGCCATATCTCAATAAGTTTAAAAGCTAATTGAATTTTTCCGCAGACAGTTAAAAAATTCGTATATTCAAAGATAAATTTTCGCAAAATATAAATTTCAGTAAATATTTATTATTTTTTATTATTTCATTTAATAACACTTGAAAAATACATCATTTGAAAGAAATCGGTTTGATAGTTCCTGAGAAATCGAATTTTAAGTGCAAGACTTTCTTAAAATTCGTTTAAAATTTTTTATTTTGTCATGTAAATTTACATGGCAAAACACAAAATTTGATTGAAATCGGCCACAAAAAATTTAAACCTTACAATAAAACTTTTTTTATCATTATTAAATAGAAAAATATTTACTAAAAGTTATTTTTGCATAGAAATATTTTTGGATTAATGATTTTAATAATTGTATGCCAAGAATTTTCAATTAGTTAAAAAAAAGTTCAACATGGCGAGATATATGGCCAAATTAAAATTAATGGATCTAAACTTTGGACCGTTCTCCTGACCAAACTATTAGAACAATTTTCCCAGATTGCGATTACCCTCTATATTTTTATTTGGGGGGGGGGGGTCAGAAATCCACGTTTGCCAAAAAAATGCATGTGTATTCAGAGAAAGTACGTTTTTGTTTTTTATTTCAGAACTTTTTTTTGTGCAATGTACAGTAATTTAGAAATCTATCAAAACAATGTTTTTCGGGAAATCTTTGAATAGCAAGCATAATGATTGAAATGATCCAAAAAAAATTAAGATATCACACTGAATAACTTGTTTTTTAACGAGCAGATTTTCACGTGCTAAGAGCCACTATTGATAGCTAAAACGATTAATTTAACATATGCAAATTAAGTAGAAATAGCTATTATGAAGTTGAAGATTTGGATAATTAAATCTCTAAATATGGGTTCAGCCACAATCTGGAAAATATGGTCGAAATTGTTTAGCCAGGACATACAAAAGTTTTGGTTACGTTATACAAATTTCAACCTTCACGTATTTTGACAGATTTCGGTTGCATTCAAAATCATTTATCCAAGGATAATTCCATTTATAAAATAATTTTTGATAATTATTAATATTTTTTATTATTCTATTTTATAAATCTATCGTAATAATTCTATCTTCGTAATAATTCTATCTTAAACTATCTTCGATCACATAACCCAGTGCAAAAGCGTCATGAACTGTGGCTCTTTTACTTTACTACTTAAACTGAAAACGATGTATGTCCTTTCATAATTTATATAGAATAGAAACCACTTTTCAAAAACGTTTGCATGTTCTTAGTGAAAGGGGATGCGTTAGGTGTTTGTTTTTATTTAAGAAAAAAAGAGGATGAATTGCTGAATCGGTTAATAATGGTCGAAAATATTCTAAATTATAAGGTGTACAAACTTTTAAATCTTAAAATGCAAAGTTTGAAAGAAATCGGACCACAAATGGTCTCCTAGTTATAAATTTAAAAAAAACGCATAATCATAAAATTATCTAAGTGGAAAAAAAACTCTCTATTCACTTAAAATTTTCCTAAAATATGGTGAAATATCCACAAAATGAGATTACCATAAGAGACTAAAACTCTCGACTACATTCCTGAATAAACTATTTGGACCATATTTTCAAGATTGCGGTTACCCTGCATATTTTGACAGTCAAATATTCATATCCGTGGAAAAAAATGGTAAGTTTATTCAGAGGAAATACTTTTTGTTTGACTCTTAGACTTAATAGTTAGCTCTACTAATATGGAATGCTTGAAGTCATCTTTTTAAACCGTTAAGATAAGCATCTTATTCGTTAAAATAAAAAACTTATTCAAGTAGTACTTATTTATTTGGTTAGCTCTAAATACAATTCTAGATAAGATTTTTTTTTCTTCTCTACACCGAATTTTTTTTTCTCCTGTATGCACATCCAGATTGATTAATTATAATGTGTCAACATATTTTAAAATAAGAGGAAAATATAGTTTAAAAAGCTTAAATAAAACGAATTCTGATATAAACTTACCTAAAAAATGCATATTAAGCTCTAAAATTAAAATTTAAATTTTTTCCTGCATGCCCACCTAGATTGATTGATTATAATGTGTGAACATATTTTAAAATAAGAGGAAAACATAGTTTAGAAAGCCTAATTAAAGCGAATTCTGATATAAACTTATATAAAGAATGCACACTGAACTTTAAAATTCAATTTTAACATTTCTTTACATTCAATAAAGCTCGCAAATTTCTAATAAATCCAGAAGTATTAAGACAAATTAAATTTAAAAGAGTACTAATTACATTTCTATTACTTTGGATTTCGGGTTGTTCTATTACATGGTACACTAGTATCATGGAAAAGTGGAAAGTTCCAGAGAATGTTAGATTCGAGAGGTTGATTGATAAGCTTGATCCGCCAATTATGAAAGATTCTTGTCGGATTAGCCAACAATCGATAAATGATGTCCTTGTAATGCAAGATGTTTCTCTCAGAGAACTGAATGTTATATGTGTTTGGCTTTGTAATACTGTTTGCAATGAAATTAATGAGAAGAAAATAGAAAGGTCTATAAAAATTCCATTCTTGATGTTGAAATACTTTATTATATGCCTTCGGAGAATTGAATGTTATACAGGCATTTGTATATATTATACAGTTTGCACTGAAATTAATAGGCAAATGAAGGAAAATTGTATAATAATAACTTTTCATGGTTCATGTTGAAAATTTTATTACATGTTGGCAGAGAGAACTGAATGTTATATAGGCCTTGGTTTTAATTATACAGTTTGCAGTGAAATTAAAGGAGATATAAAGAAAAAATTATATAATAATATGTTTTACTGATTCGTAATGAAAATTTCATTATATGTTGAGAAAGAGAGCTGAATGTTTCAGATTTAGATTTATTATAAAATTTGTAATGGTACTAATAAGGAAAGAATGCAAACCGGCATAAAATTTCAATGTTGGTGTTCATTCATCTTATTTTCTGTCGTCAGAAAATTAAATGTTTTAATTAGTTGGAAACTCACGTAAAAATGTCATTTCAGAAGTCGAAATATTTCTGAGATATGAAAAATGCATAGATAGGTGGATTTAGTATACAGTTTGTTGTGAATATAATATAGAAATATTGGAAAAAAGTCTTTTCATTTATTTTGAAATATTTTATGTACGTATATAAAATATAGGCAAACATCTTCATTATATTTTCTTAGCTCTTAAAATCTATTTGCAATAAGATTTTAAGATATAAAAAGGGCAATTGCCGACAAATCCATTCACTGTTTTTAATGAACATGAATGCAAGTAAAGAGTGCAGCTTGATTTAATTAGTTAAATTATTCATAATCATGAAGTAATTATATTTTTGGGGAGAAAATCAATTTACTTACTGTAGTAAAATTACCAAAAACAGTTAAACTTCTTAGATCAAAAATATACTCATAATTTTTCTTTACGAATTTTCTCTTTAGGGGTTGAAAATTTTAATATAGGACAGTTAATTTTTTAATTACACATAACTGAGTGCTGTAATTTAAAATTTTACTTCAAATTATATTAATTACTATGTTGCAACCTGATTGACTTGATTAGCTCGAAAAAAATACTTTTAGTTCCTTAAGACATGTTCCTTGAAGTTATTTCAATGAAAATCCTAAGTTTGTGAATATCCAAAGTGATCGAGTTAAACGATTTAAGAATATTTCATTTAAATGATTTTTATTCGAAAGAATTTTTTGCTGAAACAAAGGTCAATTTTAATTTCAAAAATAATTTTACTACTTTAAAAATACTCCTTATTAAAAAGTATAAAATTTATTTAAAAACTTGTCTATGAACATATATCCTCATGGTACACTGAAAAAACTGTGATGTAATATCTCTCTGAATACAATGTTGCACAACTCTAAAAATTATGCTCGGAAACACGTTATTTCAAGTTAACACCAAATTAAGCTTTTATATATAAACTAAAGGGTGTAGTTAAAGCACCTAAAACAGAAATTTTTTTTCACCAAAACCATTAGGTACATTCACACCATACTTCAATTATTTTTCGATGACATCATTTTATTTTTAGATAACATAACTTCATTTTTAGATAACATCACTTTATTTTCAGATGACATCGCTTTAACTAACCTCAGTAAATTCCCTACAATACAATACGAATTGGCGTTTGTTTATTGTTGACTTCTGCGTTACTATACAATATCTACTGAAACAAAAGTTCGTCATTAAAATATGTATAGTGCGTCAATAAAACGGACCACACTCCAATGATTTTCACCCTCTAGAACTCAATCTTAATAACTCGAGGGGGTGACCTAAAATATGCTAAGTTATAAGTGAAGACGATATTTTTGGTTACAAAATCAGACACAGAAACGTACTTTCTCTGAATAAACATACCTTTTTATCGACGGATTCGGATTTCTGACTCCCAAAATATAGCTTCAATCTGGGAAATATGACCCAAATAGTTTCAGCAGGGAAGCACTCCAAAGTTTGGACCCCTTAATGTTAAATTTACTTTTTTAGTATTTCGATATGTCTCGAGACCTTTTTCAGCTAATTGAAAAATTTTTGCACACAATTATAAAATTCGTTCATCCAAAGATGCGAAAATTAACTTTTAGCAAATATTTATCATTTTTTTATTGTTTTATTTAATAATGATCAAAATATTTTGAATTGTATAGTACAAAATTTTTTGCATCGTTTCAAAGAATCTAATTTTATCCAGCAAAATACGAAATTTGAGCAAAATCGGTTGAACAGTTTCTGAGAAATTGAATTTCAAAAAAGTCAGATATTTAAAATTCAATTTCTCAGGAACTATTCGACCAATTTTGCTCACATTTGTACTATGCCATGTAAAATTATATTCTGCTAAAATAATGAAAATAAATTTATACCTTACAATTCAAGACATTTTAGACAGTTATTAAATAAAATTAAAAAAATTATATATTCTATAAAAGTTATTTTTACATGGAACTATCTCTGGCTAAACGAATTTCATTATTGTGCGCAAAAATGCTTCAATTCTCTTTCAAACAATGACCAAACTTTGGATTGCTCCCCTAACTAAACTATTGGGACCATGTTTCCCAGTTTGCATAACCTCCTATATTTTGAGACTCAGAAATCTACCGAAAAAAAGGCATGCTTATTCAGAGAAAGTATAGTTTTTGTGTCTGATTTCGTAATTTAAAAATATCGTCTGCACTTATCAATTAGCATATTTAAGGTGTCCCTCAAGATTAAGTCCTAGAACACAAAGATCAAGACATTAGATCAAAAATTATTCCGGGTACTTCCTTTTTTCCGCACTGTCTATATGTTTTTAGTAATGATATAAGGATAGTTTCCTTTTAGTTTTGAAATTTCTGTGAGCTGTATTAATAGATTTAAAAATGCATAATCGTTTTTTTAATTCTAGTTGAAATTCGTCTTAATATTCTCCATGTGGTACGAGTAAGTGTGATTTAGAAACTAGTTTTATTTCTGAATTAGTGTACATATGCATCCTAAATAAATTACTCTTACTATATATTGTATCATAAAAATAACTATACTGACTATTATGCGCATCTTATTTCATTGCAATTATATATTTTAGTGCTACAGAATGCGAAAAATTATAGCATCTACTTTACTCTAAGAGTGTAAAGGAGCATGCTCCTGGTGCTTAAGTCTCTTGTTTATAAGACCAAACGCTTCTTCGCGAATAAGACTGAACATTTCTGATTTATACTTGAAGTGTTTATGCAGATATATATATATATATATATATATATATATATATATATATATATATATATATATATATATATATATATATATATATATATATATATATATATATATATATATATATATATATACTCCTCAAAAGTGAAATTGCAACACCAAGAAATAATGCACGTAGCGTCATGCAAATTTCAGGAGCGATAGTAGTGAGATGGATATGCAAATGATTAAAAAAACAGACTAATAAAATCATTATAAAGCAATTTATTCAATATCTAATGTGGCCACCTCGGGCAGCTATACAGGCCTCAATCCGGCGAGGCATGCTATCAATGACTCCATTGATGGTAGCCTGAGGTAACCTTTGCCAAGCCACATCCACTGCTGTGCGCAGATCATCGATGGTTTGCGCCATTGGTCCTCTGTTCATGCCACGTCCAATGAGATCTCATAGGTGTTCTATGGGATTCAGATCTGGAGAGGCCAGGGAAGGATGTCAAATCCAGTCAGGCTGTTAAGAGTTCGCCGTGCGACATGCGGCCTGGCATTGCTTGCTGGAATACCGTGTTGGGTGCGCCCTGCAACAAGGGCAGAACAACGGGATACACAACTTGTGTGACGTAGCGGTCCGCTGTCAAACTGCCGTGAATGTGTACCAGGGGCGTTCTGCGATAAAGCATTATGCCACCCCAAACCATGATGCCCGGTGTAGGACCGTTGTGGCGCTCGGCGTAATGGGCTGGTTCTTAGCGTTCTCCGGGTCACCTCCATACCCGTCGACGGCCGTCATTTCTCCACAGACAGAAACGAGATTCATCCGTGAACAATACCCGATGCCATTGGATGGTCCAGGTACGATGATGATAACACCACGCCAGGCGTTTAGCCCTGTGTAAAGCGGTCAACGGTACCCCTGTTGCTGGTACCCGTGCACGTAACTGTACTTCATGCAATCTGTTGCGTATGGTTTGGGTGGACACAGATCCACCTGCTCCTGAAGGCAACCGGCTTCGGATGGCACGTGCCGTGGAGAAAGCGTCTCGAATAGTCAACTGGCGAATACGCCGGTCTGTGAGCTCTGACGTGCACTTGTGCGCACCACTTCATCTTCGGCGTGCACGTAGACCTTCCTGAATCCATCGTGTGACACAACGTTGGATGGTACTCACGTTGTGCCCAACACGAGTTTCTATTGCGTGCAGCGACAAACCAAGTTCATGGAGTTCGATAATATGGTCACGTTCCCCGGTCGTTAACTGATGGTATTGAGCTCGCAGACGTCTCAGAGGCATTTTCTGCGCTTTTTCGAAAGTCGCAAATGCTACGCAAAACCTCAGATGCCGTTTATGAGAAGGAAAAGTTGCTGGCCTTTATAGCCCGAATATGCGTACCACGTGATCAGATGCGTGCGCAAATTTAATCATTTGCATATCCATCTCACTACTATCGCTCCTGAAATTTGCATGATGCTACGTGCATTATTTCTTGGTGTTGCAATTTCACTTTTGAGGAGTGTATATATATATATATATATATATATATATATATATATATATATATATATATATATATATATATATATATATATATATATTGTTATGCATATCATTTTTATGCATAAATACTAGGTATATTTATAAGTTTGTATTAATGTGCAATCTATAACAATGTTCAGGTAATTAAAATTTTGTTTCCAGCATGTCCTTCGTAAACTAATATACCCATCAAGGCATTTGGTATGAAAAAAAAAATTGTTTTTGCTGCAGAAAGATTACACCTACTTTCAACAAGGAGAAAAAACTGGTTAAAATACTGTACTGTATAATAATTACACTTCTGGTAAAAAAAAAACCGTAATTCTGGGTAATAAAACCAAAATAAACGGCATTTAATGCATTCTTTTAGTAATTTTTCCGTTCATATGGTAACGGTTTGTCTAAAATTCTTGTTTTTAAAATAGTTCTTATTACCACACATTTAGTTAAAAATACAAACCTGAAAAGTAAATTTTACCGAATAATTGGTTTCTCTACCATGCTCTAAGATATCAAGCTCAAATAAAAAAATTTTTCACACTTACCAAATTTCATTGAATATTATGAAAGCTTATTTTATTGTTGACTTTGACAAAATCATTACCAAAGCGTTTCGGTAAAAATTACCGAGATATTCGATGTTCCCATAAGAGACAGAAACACGGTCAATTTTATCATATTCTGGTAGCTTTCATCATACTTTTTTTTTCTCAGAATACATTGCTTAATTATTCTAACGGTGTTATTTACAATTTAAGAACACCGTTGCAAATTGATGAGAACAAGAAAGCTTTTTTATGTGTGAGCGCGACGAGTAAATTATTGCCCTATTTAAAAGCATCAGTTTCTTAAATAGTATAATTATTGATTTCTAGAAATTATACAGAATGTAACACATACACCAAGAAGCGTAATAATTAATTAATCGAATCAACTCTTGAGAATATATTATTTTCCCTTATTTGCTTTTTCTTTATTAAATAAAGTACTCATACACTTATTTCCATTTTTAATCGTCTCAAGATAGTTTCTCACTTTATTCTTTTATTTACAATTCCTTTTTCTTACACCCGTTTAATGCATGATAATATTTCACTTGTACTATCTTGATAAATCACTATATTGCTTACTCAAGCAATTAAGTTTAAGATGTTTACTTAAGCAATTATTCTGTTTTGTCGTTAAAAGGTGTTTGGAAAGATATTTAATTCAGAAGACAAAGTTCAGTTGAAGTTCTTAAATATTCACCTTCATCGTAATTATCTTCTACTACTCAAATTATGTACTATGTGAAAGATGTATGATGCGGACGCAGTATTTTAATATTTTAAAGGCTTGAAGAAAGGTAAATCAAATCTTTCTGATAGAAAAACAATTCTAGTTTTTGCTCTTTTATAAGCATTACGATGGCTATCGAAAAGTAAAATCCGCTTTCTTATAAAACATAATACCATCACAGATTGCTCTCCAAAAACTATTTTTTAACTCCGTTCTAGTTTCTATATTTTTCTACATCGTTTCCATGTTTGTTTAAAGATGGGTCATAACGTTCTACAAGTTTTCGTAAACCTAAGTCACAGAAACTGTCACCTGTGAGGATAGACAGGTTTGAACTGCTTCTTTCTGATCACCTACTGGGTAGTGGGATCGCCAACTTTTGGGTAGTGAAATAAGAAGACATCATTTGGCACCAAATATGTAATTCTGGGCTGTACAAATGATTAACCCATTCCCACCCAAAAGATATGGTTCGATTTTAGGTCTGTAAGGCAGAATAGGATCTGAAATTGCATGCAGATACAAAACTTCGAATGACCGACTAATTTCACAGTTAATGGTCTAGACAATTGTTATAAACATATTTTAAGATGAAACTGTTCACAGAAGTACACTACTACAGCAATACCATTGCATTGTTAGAAATTTCTCTGTAAAGATGGACAGATAACAATTTATTTAATTTTTATTTAACCATATTCTAACAAAACAGTCAAATAATCATAAATAAGATGGCATTCAAACTGTTAACTGTCAGAAAAGCAGTTCATTAACTGCTTTCATTTAATATGGCTACACAACCAGAATTTTATCGCATCAACTACGTTCACCTAAGGAAGCCACTTAGTTACTTGTGGTTGAGTATATACAATAGCCAAGAGGGCTAATCTGTAAATCGCATGATCGACAGAACGTGGTTGATTTCCAGTGTTCACACCACAATATTTCCTACATTCCCTTAAACATAAGAAGAGTTTCAAGTGTCCTGGACTTTCATATTTGTGACCTTAGACAAGAAGAATACGATGCTCTCATTTTTGATTAGATATCAGTATCATAACTCGGATTAACGCAAAAAGTCTAGCATTTTAATCACCACTTTTAACTCCATTGCTTATTACCTTACGAAATGCTTAGCTCTACTGTCTAATTAAATGTCTTTTTTATGGTTTTGAAACTATGCTAGCTATAAATAGTTATTAAACCATGTAGTTTTGCATTATGGTTTTTTAACCATACTAGTTGTAAACGGTTTCCAAACCGTAAAGGTAAAAAAGTATTCTTCACCGTAAACTTTACGGTAAGTTGGATGAACGACTGCTGCCGATTATTTTACCACAATTTTTGAATGAAAATTCTTGCAGTGTGCAAATGGGGTAGTTTAACGAGTAATGCATTTTGTGAGTCGATATTCATGCGTGATTCTATGTTCGCGTATCATTCGAACAGATACTAAGATTCAGATCTTAAATTAATTTAAATTCTTTTCAAACACTTATATCATACTTTGTGTCCGATTATGAAAAACTGCAAATAGAATTTTATTCAAACATCAAAACCTATTTTTCAGATAACACGGAAGAAAACTTTTGGATAAAAAAAAAAGTATTTAAAAATTTTAAGTTGCAAAATTAAACAAGTAAAAAATTTAAATTTTAAAAAATGGACATCCTTCTAAAATTTTAAATCCATGTTTCGCTTTTAATGCACAACGCGCAAAAAAAGAGAAAAAAAAACGGATCACCCTGAACAGTTTCCGAATAGTTCCTGAGAAATGAAATTTTAAGTATCTGACTTTTTTGAAATTCATTTTCTCAGAAACTATTCGACCGATTTCACTCCGAATTTGGTATTTAATTGTGTATCTTACATTGTCAAAATTGCATATCTTACAATTTAAAATTTTTTCGACCCTTCTTAAATAAAATAATCAAAATAATAAACATTTACTAAAAGTTATTTTCTGCATGGGATTATCTTTGAATAAACGAATTTTGTAAATGATTTCAAAAATTTTCAATTTGCTTGAAAAGTTTGTTATATATAGCCAAATACGCAAAAAGTAAAATTATCAATAATGGGTCCAAACTTTGGAGTGCTCCTCTGATCAAACTATGTACACCATATTTCCCCGATGGTGGCACACAAATCCGAATCAGTCGAAAAAAAGTCATGTTTATTCATAGAAAGTATGTTTTGTGTCTGATTTCGTAACTTAAAATATCTTTCTGCACTTCTTAATTAGCATATTTAAGGGGAACCCCTCGATCCATTAAAATTAAGTCCTGGAACGCGAAGATCCGATCATTAAATCAAAAGTTATTCAAGGTGGTCCGTTTTTTTCCCCGCACTGTACTTGCATTGTAATATGCTGTCAAATAAAGTAAACAACTACCATCAGTTTATTTGTGAAAATTATAATGAGGATTAGTTCGGTTCAGGAAAGAAAGGCCTTTTAATATTCCATTCTGATATAAAACTTCCGATACTATCCTGCAATAGTTAACACAAGCAAAACTGTAAGCTTAAAATATTCTTAGTTTGTGGTTCCCATGTTCGAAAATAAAGACGATGCTTTTGTAAAACTACACAAAGCAATATGAAAGAAAAACAAGTATAGACAACATTTTGTTTAAATTTGTGAAATTTCAAGTCATGTGTTTTGAATATTAAGTAAATTGTAACAGCACTTGTCGAGGATTTGCATTTTCCTATTTTTTTTATTCATTTATTTATTGTTTCGAAACTCGTTGCTTTTAACTTATAAATAAATCTCAAGTTTGTTTAATCTTGAATTTCAACGTAGCATTTTCAAGTAATAAAACAAAATGATGAAATTAAAGTCATGTTAATAAATAAGAAAATATAGATTTAAAATTAAAATACGTTAATTAAAATGATAAACATAAGATAATTCATGTATTAAAATCATATTTCCACATTAAAAATACCTGCCTTTAATCATTTATATTTTTATAATTCCTTTAAATATTTATATTTGTACTAATAGCGTTGCATGTGTAGTTTTTTTATACACAAATTTATTTAAAGTTTCAAAAAATACTATAAAATTTATAACAATTTAGGGAAAAAAATCGAAAACTTTCATTGATTTAAATGTCATTACACTGTTAAAAATTTTGGCCCACGTTGAAGCACGTCATTAAGCAAATTTGATGCAACCTTAGTATCGTATTATATTAATCATTTTTATAATACAGATTAAACCATTTTTAAATTGATAAAATTGGACAAGGAATTGAATGGGAATATGGCTAAAATTAACACTTCTTTAAAAATGTAGAAAATTTACGTGACATTTTTCTGAGGGTGAATAACAATTATGCACAATTTGAAAAAAATTTAAAAAAATAATACGTTGTTAATATCAGAAAGATTTTTTTCCAGAAATATATTTTTAATAAAAATGCATAATATTGCAGCAGATTTAGTTAAATTCCTTTAGTTTAGTATTTGAAAAAACTGAAACTTAATAAAAATATAAAACTATGAAAGGAAATTATAGCGGAATTTAACTTGAATGAAAACATGGCTAAATTTTAGCACTTTTTTAAAGTTGCAGCAAATTCGCATATTTTTCTTAGATTTAACATTAATTTAACGGTATATACGGAATTACACTCCGTTTGAAAAAATATTAAAAGTAATATACTGTACACATTACGAATAATTGTTAATATTATAAATAATTTTTTTCTGAAATATATTTTTATTAAAAATGTATAATATTACAGATATTTTTTTAAATTATTTCATTTCAGCTTTTAAACAATCTAAAACAACAAACTAGAGAACCTCTATATATTTTTTGAAAAAGCTCATGTTAGAAAAAAACTCCATTTGAAAATACGGTTGTTTTATAGTTGAAAGAAGGAAGGAATGTAAGATTTTATTGGAAAATATCTATATAAAAACTTATCATTGAACATCGCAAGAAAAGCTGCACTCTGCAAAAAGGATTTATTGCTTTATTAGTGATACCCTCTCTGGGAACATTTTCTTTGGAAAATCAGTTTTTGGAACCAGGAGAAACTTTTAAGTTTCTGAGAAAGCAACCACTCTCAAAAATGGTTTAGTGTTTTTTTAAAACAAAGAAAAATTGCGTCAATCAATACCTTTATAGATATATTTGACGAGAAACGGACATCTACAGTCTCTGCCTAAACTATTAGACGCACTATAAGATTCTATGTAAAATCTTAATTATCAGTTGATACAATACAGTTTTATTGTTTTTACGTGACTTAAAGCGGGGTGTACTTGTTTACGTTCGTGTATCAGTTGGTCAAATTAGACGATTTATAATATAAATTTGACGATTGGACAAATTAGACGATACATAATACAGTCAAACCCTGTTATAATGAACCTTCAGGGGAAAGAGATTTCAATTCACTATAACCGAGAGTTCACCATATCCGTACTGCAAACAATTTTAACTAAGTTTTCCGAACTGCTCCCTTTTATTATACATTATTTAAATAAATGATCAATAAAAAGAAATACGAATGTGATGCCACAATTGACATTACATATTTATTTCCTATCTTTTAAAAATATCTTTCATTACTTAAGATTATTTTTATTAATAGAATTACATTTAAAATAAATCAAAGACTTAATCATTTAAAAACAAACATGAACATATAATATTTATCCTTCTCTTATAGATCAATGCAACGGATACTTTTTATTTCATTACTAATCCAAAACAAAAATCTATTTATAACTTTTATTCTAATTTCTAACCGCAAATATGCTTCAGTTGCATGGTTGTAATAATTCTCATAAATTTGTTGGCAACTCGTAATCGCCAAGGTATTCTTTCAAACCCAATATTGATATGCTGGTTGGCTATGTTGTATTTTAATAAATCGCCAATTTTGGATCTCCTACCCATGCTTCTGTGTCCGTTGGGAACAGATTACATGTACTGTTAATTTGGCTTTTGACTAGGCAGGTTGTGGGGGATTTGTCTCCCATGGCCTGTCCTTATTAATATTATTATGCAAAAATTGATTCAACTGAAATTCTGATGGATAATATGTATATTTGGTACCTCGAGCTCTGCAAGTATATAAAATAAAAGCTTTTTATTAATTCTGATCCGGTTCGAGTATTATATTCATCACCCTTCTGTTTTCATCGCAATCTTCAATTTGTCATTATTCTTTAACTTGGCCCACTATACCATGCAAACTCCAACCTCACCTGATATTCCATCATCTCAACATAAATTGGCATCCTGAATAATCTTTCTCCATAACGAAAATGATTAAAAAACAATGTGTAATAACAAAAAATGTGTTAACTTTTATTTTTTATTACTCTTCGTCTTGCGTACATAAAATTTAGGGGTGGCCTTTACTTAGGGATGGGAAACTGAGATAGAAGAAGCAAACACGAAAAAAATGCTATGGCTACATTCCATGCAATAGATGGTTTTAAAAATCGGTAAATGTATTTTATGTAGAAATTTCATAATTACTAAAAAATTAAGAAACAAAATCAGTCGAAGATGGAAAAAAGTTCATAATATCCGATTTCCTCACTTCTTTTGGTTTCAATATGTTCACATATTATATGTGTGTAGCAAGGCATAGGAACGAACATTTCGTTCACTATATCCGGGAGTTCACTATAAATCATGCTCACTATAACGGGGTTTAACTGTATAAATGTAGAATATCTATTATATCAGGTATTATATTAGTATATTATAATAATTATACCAAATTATTAGATGCGCTGGAGTTTTCTTAATAATTACATATTTTGCACTAGTTTCTATACTATACTTTTATATTTAAACATGCACGTAATGGGTTTTTATTCAGGTGATTTTTTTGTATGCTTCCTATTCGTATTTATTTTTAACGCATTGCGTAACAATGTTAACCAATTGATACACGAACGTAAACGAATGCAAACTGGTTTCAGTCACGTTCAGACAATAAAGCTGTATAGTATCACCTGATAAATAAGATTTCACATAGAATCTTATAGTGCGTCTAATAATTTGGCCAGAGACTGTACATAGATGTTACATTTTGTAATATGTAGAATTACAATAAATGTATAATACAAGAACTTGTTATGCATTACTTGTCACTAAGTATTCAAATTTTATTATACAGATAATTTATTTTTTAAGTATACTTAATATAGTACAAACAGAGAAATAATTCGATATATAATGAATTTACCTTCAAATCAATTTACTCCATAAAATAGTTATGAAACATAATCTGGATCACTGAGAAAAAAAGTATGGTCAAAACTACATAAATATGGTAAAATATACCGTGTTTCTGACTATATGGAAACACCTAAATATAGTTATTTTTTACCGAAGCGCTTTAGTAATTATTTTGATTAAAATAATAAGAAAAATATGGTTTTATAATACGTGATAAAATTTGGTAGCTTTTATCATGATACCTTAGAGCATGGCATAAAAACCATTTATTTGGTTAAATTTACTTTTCAGTTTCATAATTTTTATTAACTGTGTGGTAATCAGAATCACCGCACCAGAAATTCAGATAAGCTGTTACCATATGAGCGGAAATAATATCAAATGAATGGTTTAACTACAACATATTTTGATTTTTAATGCCAGAATTAAAGGTTTTTTTAAACGGAAATGTCATTGCCTTACAGTATGGTAATTTTACCAATTTTTTTTCTCCGAGATAAATTAATAAACACTTCTAAATCGCATCATCTCATCAACTTTAGGAGAGATAGCCATTATTCGTTCATATGTATTGATATATCAAGAATCTCAAATTTTGTAAAAAAGTTTAAAAATTGGCATTAAAAGTAAGGTGTATTTTAATTGCTTAGTCTTCACTACCGCGCTTAACATCTCTAAAAAAATAAATCGAGTTCGGAAATCTTCGGGTTCGTTAATGATTTCGTTTCATTCAGTAATTTTAAGATGAAAGCCAATAAAAAAATCCTTAGCTTTTTTTTATTGCAATATTGAAACCACTTTTACATTTTTGAGGTCCATACAAATACTGCATATTTCATTCCTATTCTACAGACATAACATATTATCCGGTAGAAAGCTATAACCTGACCAATAAAACCTTACATATTATCCGATTCTATACACTCAGGATTTGACGAGTATCAATATGTTAGTTAGTTGTAGAGAAGAATACAATACCACAACTAAAAACGATGACAGAATGAAGGATGGTGCTTTCAATCGCTTCTTGAAACAAGCATAAACTTTGAAACCTTTGCTGAAACTGTATTAAAATTTTTTCGAAAGTGATTGATTAAATCTGTTCATTAGATTTTGTTTATTACATTCTTTTGCTTATTTTTCAAGATAAAAATCATTCTTTACAGCTTATTGTAAATTTCTTAATTTTAACTGTATGAAATGTGTATTTTTCCACATTTTAAATGATTTTTTCCTTTATTGAACTAAATTGAAATCTCACCTCAACATTAAGGAGAGATAGCTACTTGGTAGCTTAATTTCAAAACATTTTGTTTCATATTTTTTTCCCAGTTTTACATTATTTTTTCGCAAAACATTTTAAGTTCATGAATGAAAATTCAAAGTATGCATAAACGTTTATTTTATATTTGCTCTTAGTACTTTTATTTCGATTTGAAAAACTATGGTCATCTATCATGGAGTAAAACTATAAATTTTTAATTTATGTATTGAGGTATTTTAATGGCTTTAACTTTTGAAATTCTTAAGACGTCAACTGACGAAAAATAATAAAAAAAAATTCAAATCAAAATATTAATCCAGAAGAAAAATAAACTTAATCTGGATACCAATTATAATAAACTAATTAGAAAAAGTTACTAATTAGACTTAAATCTGATTGAGAAACATTTTAAAGAGTACAATGAACTATATGAGAAAACAAGAGAAAACGGCATTGTTCAAAGTTTTACCAAGAAGTGTAAGAAAGATTTAAATTTAACAGAACCATTAAATTTTCACTTTATAAACGAGTATAATATGTGTTAAAAATGTATCAAGATTTTAAAATAAAAAACCTCCTAAAACTACCAAAATCTATCTACCAAATCTTAGCTTATTTTTATGAGCCCAAGCAATGTACACTGCTACAATTTCCATTCTACAGTTATGGTAAAATAAACGGCAGCAGTCTGTCCTTCCAATTAATCGTAAAGTTTGCTGTAAAGAACATTTTTTATTTTTACGGTTTTGAAACCTTTTACAACTAGTATGATTAAAAAACCATGAATTCAAAACTATGCAGGTTATTAACCATTTAGAAATAGTATGGTTTCGAAATTGAAAAAAGAAAATTAACTGGACATTGGATATGATTTAGTAGCTTTGTGACGCTGCCATTTATGCGTGAATGAGAGTTCTAATAGCTCTGAGTCGCAAATTTGGAAGAGCAGCATACTGAAAACTCTTCATGAGTTGAAAGAGATTAAGTAAATTTTGTGATGTCAACCCTGGGATTCGAACTCTTGCTCTGTCGATCCTGAGAGCCCTCCTGAGATCCAGGTTAGCCCTCTCGGCTATGATATGTACCAGGAACTAGGTGACTGCAATTGGTGGGCTTAGTTGATGCAATAAAATTCTGGTTGTTTAACAGTATTATATGAAGGAGGTTAATGAACGATTCGTCTCACCGCTAACTGTTTGCATACCATCTTATTTTTAGTTATTTGACTGTATTGTTTAAATATGACAAAATAACAACAAAATAAATAATTATTTAACCAATTTTTCCATGAAATTTCTAACAAGGTATATATATATATATTACTGTTCTCTTCCAATTAAAACATTAAATACAAATCAATTTTATTCTATAAGCTGAAAGAATCATACATCAGTAAAAGAATTAAAATAAAAATGTTATTTTGGTTTACATTATATAAATAAATAAATATAATGAATTGATATCTAAGGTATGTGAACGTATATAGAATTCTTTTTCATTTTCATAATTGTTATTTGTTATCATTTCTTTAATCAAGAAATATTAATATCTCCGCATTTTTCCGGAAATAAGGAAAAAATAAAATGCCATTTTCCTTTAATTTTAGTAGAAAACAATTTTTTCGTTTGAAAATTAAAGTTGATATCATAGTATTTTCCATCTCTTTTATTTTTCGTATCCGTTCTTAGAATAAATTTAAATTGTTTGATCTTCTTTTTCCCAGAAAACATCTCAGTAAAAAATATGTGTAATCAGAGAATTTGCTATTGTCGGAAGAAAAAAGAACTAAATTCCAACAGCAACACTATTATGTTTTTACATTTTGTTTTCCTGGAAAAAATATGTTATTTTTAAAACTTTATTTGGACAAATATTCAAAACAAGTTTTAAATTTCCATTTTTCATAAAATATTTTTTTTTAGTTTCTTTGATAGTTCTTAAAATCAAATAATTGTTTTAAACAATAAAAAAATCAATGGTAAGAGACCTCGGATGGAGGTATATATATATATATATATATATATATATATATATATATATATATATATATATATATATATATATATATATATATATATATATATATATATATATATATATATATATATATATATATATATGATTATAACAAATATATCTTAACTTAATTTTTATCTGTTAGAAGCAAATAACTCTCGTTGAAACTATTTATTATTAGTGTTACCGGCATTGAAGAACAGGCTTATATCGGATTTGCATCTATCAATAACCATCTCCGAAACCTTACCATTTTGAACCTAACCCAGAAGTCAAGAGAACTCTTGGATCAAGCACTGGAGCAATCTCATCTTCATGGAGGACATTTTTATAGAAATAACCAGCTCCACTGGCGGTTAAGGAAATGGGCAAAATTGGGAGAATGTTTCTCCCCTACACACAGTTCCCCTATCAGTTAACATGGGAAAACCGGTTTTGCTATGCAGAGAAGACTGCAGGTTAAAATGCGACTTTTTACGTGCAGAACCGTCAGTGGGTTAATTCCCCGCCGTATGTAGGGGAAAATCACGAAACACTCCCATGAATTTCCCGACTCATACTGGTGTATTTACACTATCTGAGTGGTCAAAATATTTTCTTCAACATTCTAAAAACAGTTTCAAATTGAATTATCGAGTAAACAACCATGTTGAGTGCATTTTATATAATAAACCATTACTTCAATATTATTTCATTCTACTCTTTGCATGTATTTCAACACGTACGTTAATTGTTTTTATGTTGAATAGTGAAATCTAAAGAAAGTTTGAGAAAAAGCAACGAAACTTTTGAGTCTGATTTCAATTTTTTAGATAATTTTTATTTATATTTCATCGTTCCAAATCGCATTTCATATAATTTAGAGTAAATACTTACTAAAATTCCAATTTTTATTTCTCAGGGAATTTAAATATTTTTTAACAAAATCCAATTGGTTTATTTAAAAAAACTATCTTTTCTCCGAAATTTGAAAAAAAAATTTCTCCCACACTTTAAAAATTATGATTTATAGCTAATGCTTAGGTTAAAGAAAATCTTTTCATGAATGTAGTGGTTAGAAGAAGTTTTTGGTGTTATGTTCGACAACTTAATACTTAACATGTGTTTGTAGATTTTACAATGGTATTAAAAACTTCTCGAGTCGGTTGTTTTAGACATTTAAAGGACACAACTCATGCAAGAAGATAAAATAAGAGTTTTTTTTAAGTTTTTTTTATTTAGATAGCTGGTTTTTTACATAAAATGGTAATGGTAATAATGGTAACCAAAAATATAAGATGTTCATATAAACCAGTAGTCAAAAAAAAAAACAAATTATTTTTGTAGTTTACTACAACTACAACTACTTTATTTTTTAAAATTAGTGACTACAAACTACTTTGGAATTTAGTAATAATTTCACTACTTCAAGGAGACGTACTTAAGTTAAATATAATGGAATAATTAGGAAATATTTATTTATGTTTACTTGAACCAGTTTGTTATTCCAAAACATTTTTTTTCGAATTTGCTCATTTTATCTTCAACTTTTTATGTCTTTCTATGCGAATAATTAACTTTAGCAATGCGAAATTATCAAATACTTGATTTTTTTTAAATGTTGGTTAATTTCAATTAACTTTATATTAATTTGATCTTAATTTCAATTAATTTCCTTTAATTATTAATTTAAGTTCTTTTATTTCCTTTAAAAGTTAAGCTCGTCGAAAATACGTTCCTTTCCTTTTAAATAACATCAATGCTTCACGAGTGTACATTCACATGTGAAAGTATAACCAAATTGATTAATGATCTATATTTCGTAATGGCTATTTTAAATATTAGTTATACGGGGTTCTAAATGCGTAATATATACGAATAAACATAAACTAACTACCACTAAAAGAAATTTTCCCCAAAAGCATAGAAAGTTGGCAGATCTGTTTTATATTTTTGCTAATTATCAGAGCTATTCTTTGAAAAAGTGTTACCAATTTAGCAACCACTAGTTGAGTAAAAGTGCGCTTATGAATTAAACCACCAGCACCACATATATCTCAAAGTGACAATTTTTTGAATTTTTTTTTACTTGAATTTTCTTCCCCATGTCCTCAATATCGATTTGACGTAGATGAGGCAGTGGTGTCATTGATTTATATATATTTTTCTGACCCTCTAATTTCGAGCAAAAATATATTTCGGTTTTTTTATATTTTGAAAACGGTCTAATAGTTGCTAAAAAAATTTTTAAACTATCTCAATTTTATTCGTACTAAAATATAAAATCTGAAAAAATTTCGTATGGAAGATACTTCATACTCAAACTTTTATGCTGTGTTTAATTGATTTTATTAATAAAAGAAATTTCAGTGATGAAAGTTAGATGTTACCTTTATATGTTACCTTTAGATGTCACCGCGTTATATGTTACCTTTAATGCAAAAGAAGACACCGTTGTTTCATGTTGTATTTCACAACCAAAAATTATTAAAATGATAAATATAATATTTGTCACCTATTCTAACCTAAATGAATACAAAATAAGGAAAAAAGTGTGAAAAATGCTTAGTAAAAATTCTGCGTCAAGGGGTAAAAAGTAAACAATGCATTAAAAATATGTTTATTACTTTTAAATCAAATTATTTCTATTGAATTTCTAGGGTTTACTGAAAAAATTTGAGCTGTTTCATAGTTTGGTTTCTTAATTTGGATCGTATTTTATTATAAATATTTTTTTTAAAATCCTGAAATAAAGACATAAATACTAGATTTGAGATAAAGTTAATAAATGTACTATTAATCCTCCACAGAACTAAATCAGAATTTTTTAAACTATACAGGCTTTAATTTACTCAGTTTAATTAAAAATTAATAATAAAAATAACTATAATAAAAAATACTCTCAAACTTTTATTTAAATCATGGTTTGTATAAAATGAAGCACTTATTAAAATGCTATGTACAGTGTTTTTCACTTATTTTGAACTAAATTAATACAAAATAAAGAAAAAGGTATGAAAAATATGTTTAATAAAATTTCCGTTTAAAAAGTTTAGTCTCTTGATGAAATCTCTGCAAATCAGTAGGCTTTCAGTAGGCTCAATTCAATTATGAACAATCCAAATTTCGCACATTTCTAAGTATAATTGTGGATCTATATCGCTTATTTTTTTAACACATTTTTCCAAAATAAAATTATTCATATCATACTTTAACCATACATTTAATTTTTTTTTAAAAAATAGTAAAAATTTCATTAAAATCTAATTCTAAAGTCGGAATCGAAAATGCAAAATGCAAAAAAAAAAAAAAAAAATACAATAAGGGTTCGAATACTGCCTATATTTCAATAATATTTAATTTACATTACATATTCTTTATCATTGCATTCCTCTCAGATAATTACGATAAATATTTTATCGAGACACAATTATTTAAAGGCAACTGAAATTCAAATTGCCTAAAAAATCAATACAATATTCATTTACAAAATGCTGTTTACTGAAAGATTATGTAACCTAGTTTAGTATAGTGAAACGAAATAAACAATGGAGATATTAAACTCATAGAAAATTACTGGTCAGTTCATTATTTGATTATTACTTTTCATCTATTTCATTTCTGTTGCTAAGCATTAATGAGAAAGTTTTATGACACGTAAACACGCGATTTTGAGAGTAGATCACTTTTTTGATGATTACCTGCATTCCCTGAATGCACGTCGTTGTTGTATTTTATTTTCCTTACTTTCAGAATTATTCAATTTAATAAAGAAATAATGATTTTTACGATATAAAGGTACACATGATACGGTCTATCAGTCAATTAGTAGGCCATCGATTTAAGCAATTCAAAATAAATCTAAAATCTTGCTTAGTTATATCATTCCTCTTGTGAACCTTATTGTACTGTGAACAGCGTTACAGAGGGAATATAGAAGCGTAAATAGAGGAATATTTTTACGGCACGCTCTTACTTCATTACTGAAGAGCGTGTTTGACTTTTTAGTTACCTTGGATTGGCCCGATTTTTAAATAAATTTTTTTTAAATATTTTATAAATATTTTATTTTTATTTATTTTTTTCGATTGCCAGGTGCGTGCCTGACTGCGAAGCCAATGGCTGCTGGTTCGAATCCCTCTCTGGGCAAGGATGTTTCTCTCTCTGAGTTGTCCTCTGTTGAGTGAATGTGACCCACCCAATGAACAGGTACCTGTGGCAGTGTGGTGTGGGTAATGTTGCTCGCCTCCGTGACTTAGGATCACTGAGTAACGTTAAATACGTTACTGAGTAACGTTAAATGAGCAATCTCTCTCTCTACCCTTTAGATTTAGAAATTTTTCCTTAAATTTCTCAAGAAATACTTAGAGATACTTAACTTTTCTTAGATAATATACCTTCATTTAAGAAAACCTATTAACTACAAATCAATATAATATTATTAAAAAATTTTTAAGCTCTGCAAAACTCAAATTACGTATAATATGATTTACGTTTAATTTACTCACAACCGCTTTAGCATTTCTTAGAATATTGAACGAAAATTTTTCAAGTATATTTTAACTTTTAAAAATAATACATTTGCTATAAAATAATGGTTATTTAAGCCTTTTTTCTAAAAATAAACAAAATAATTGTCTGAGTAATTTTAAACTAAATAAATGAAATCGCATAATATTCCAAAGTAAATAGCGATGAATTCAACTAATTCAGTTAACATTTGCGTACGACTAGAATTGAAATAATTGCTAGATATATTTTAATAGCGACTAATGAGGTCCCAGAAGTCTTTCGCTTCAAGTTACGATCTAGAAAGCTTGTTTACTCTTATATTGTTTAAAACAACAACTTTTCCTGGCTTAAAGATATTATTTGAGCCGTAATTTATTTGTGATGAAGAAATTTAAAAGGAATAAAAAATAATGGTATTTTTAGCAAAGGATTATTGTCATTAAAAGAATTAAGTAATAAAAATAAATGCTGACTTGTTTTCAAAAATTAATTAGAAACATTTCGATTTCTAGATTTTTAGTATTATTTATCTTAGACTTTTCAGGGTAACCTAATAACTGTGATTTTAATTAGTTTTGTATATCAAATATCTGTACTTACACTGTAGGAAATTTCTTGGAAAAAATGGTTAAATAACAATTGCCAACACGGTGATTAAATACCATTAATTAGAAATCACTAAACCCTCTAGATACCCCAAAACTAAATGTCATGGAACACGGAATATGGAAAGTATAATTAGTTTTGTACCTTTTATGATTGAATTAATATTTTTTTTTCTGAAAATGAAATTTATAAATTTTATTTTTGATTTTTGAGACATTCCTTTTTCTAATGTTAACCAAATTATATATATATATATATAGTGGTGGCCAAAAGTGTGGACACTTTTTGAAAGTTTCATGTTTTTCAACTTTTCGTGCTTGTAGAATATAGTAATTTTCACTTATATACAAACGTTTATATTTCAAATTGAAGGGAATTTAATGTAGAATTTAATAATAAATACAGTATTACAATATCTGTATTTCAAAAAAAGTTATGCAACTAATAGTAAGATCTATCTTAGATTTGCATTTTTTAAGGTGATACTTTCACAATCAATACTTAGTAGGATAACCCTTATTTTTTAAGACAGCTTCACAGCGTCTTTTCATCGAGTGAATGAGTGTTTGGAATTCATCTTTCGTAATCACATGGTGCCAAGAAGCAATTATAGCTTCAATAAGTTGTCTTTTATTGGATGGACGTTTTTTTCGTACAAGAATTTTCAAACGTTGCCACAAATTTTCAGTTGGGTTGAGATCTGGGCTGTTTCCTGGCCATGGTAATATATCTATGCCTTTATTTTGAAACCATGCTTTGCATACTTTTGCTGTGTGGCATGGAGCTGAATCCTGCTGAAAAATAAATGGTGCGTTGTTGGGGAAGAGATCCCTGATAGAAGGTATCAATTTGGATTTCAGGACAATTTTGATGTATTTTTTGGCATTCAGGATGCCAAATCTGGCCGAAAAACATGCACAAGTGCTACTGCCGATAGAAAATTTAAACGGCTATGCCTTTAAGATAGAAAAATTTCATCAGATGCAATTAGATGTGAAATTAATGCAGCGGGTATTGCAGTAAGTTCAAGAACAATAAGAAGAAGGTTATCAGGATTTGGACTACAAGCTAGAATTCCAAGGAAGAAACCATATTTAAATCAAAAGCAACGCGAAAAACGAGTTAAGAGGGCAAAAGAACACATTAAATGGTCAGAAAACCAATGGAAGCAAGTAATCTGGAGCAATGAGAGTAAAATATCGCTCTTTGGTAGTGATGGTAGAAAATTCGTGAGACGTAGAGTAGGTGAAGCACTTCATCCTGATTGCATTGAAGCAACTACAAAAAACCCAACAAATGTCATGATTTGGGCATGTATGTCTGCAGATGGTGCGGGGCGAATTCAAGTGATTGATGGCATCCTGAATGCCAAAAAATGCATCGAAACTGTCCTGAAACCAAAATTGATACCTTCCATCAGGTATCTCTTTCCCAACAACGCACCATTTATTTTTCAGCAGGATTCAGCTCCATGCCAAGCAGTAAAAGTATGCAAAGCATCGTTTCAAAATAAAGGCATAGATATATTGCCATGGCCAGGAAACAGCCCAGATCTCAATCCAACTGAAAATTTGTGGTGACGTTTGAAAATTCTTGTACGAAAAAAACGTCCATCCAATAAAAGACAACTTATTGAAGCTATAATTGTTTCCTGGCACAATGTGATTACGAAAGATGAACTCCAAGCACTCGTTCACTCGATGAAAAGACGCTGTGAAGCTATCTTAAAAAATAAGGGTTATCCTACTAAGTATTGATTGTGAAAGTATCACCTTAAAAAATGCAAATCTAAGATAGATCTTACTATTAGTTTCATTACTTTTTTTATAATACAGATATTGTAATACTGTATTTATTATTAAATTCTACATTAAATTCCCTTCAATTTGATATGTAAACGTTTGTATTTAAGTGAAAATTAATACATTCTACAAGCACGAAAAGTTAAAAAACATGAAACTTTCAAAAAGTGTCCACACTTTTGGCCACCACTGTATATATATATATATATATATATATATATATATATATATATATATATATATATATATATATATATATATATATATATATATATATATATATATATATATATATATATATAATAAATAAATAAATACAAGAAAACACGAAGAAAGTTAAGAAAAACAATAAGTTTTAAGATAAGTTATAAAAAGACTTTAATAAACAATATAGCATTAAACCAATTAAAGATTTTGTCTTCTCCCTTAAGAATTATGAAATATATAAGTTCTACGATCTTATTATTAACTTTTCTTTCATTAATTTACATTTCAAAATTCTTTGTTTCGATCTTATAAAAGCCAAAATGAGCAAAATTTTGCCTAATAAAAAGAAAAGTTTAGATAATTTATATTTCGTTATTAACTTTCAAAATCCTATTTTCGATAAGATCAAATTTCACTACATTTTTGAAAATTTTAAAGCTTTATTTCCATTCAAAGATTTTAACATTATTAAAAGTTTTAAATATAACAAATTTCTTGGTTGAGCCATATTTAACTATAATGATATAAGCAAAAATTTAGGGAGTATTAATATATCCGATTATGAATGTCACTGTGAGGAGGATAAATATTTTGATTTTGTTGATAAACATCATAAACATATTATTACTGGTAATTTAAATATTATAGAAAACTTGGAACTTAGGAATTTAATGATAAATGGCACAAAGTTTAGACCCATTTACCGTATGTCAATCAATAAGATTCTAAAATACTTTCTTAATGAGCTCAATAGTTTTTTTTTAAAGATATCAAATAGATTCTCTTTACCTTTAGGTATGCTAACAGAATGGAAATGGGGAGTTTATTATTACTTTAAAAACTTTATTTTCAATAATAAGGATAATTTAAATAAGTATAACAATTCAACAAATTTTTCTAATATTGTTCAATCAATTAAGCAACTTCAAAAAAATTTTGTAATCACTCCCATAGACAAAGCTAACAATAATTATGCTATATTCTATAAAAAATTCTATGCTGAACTTTTAAATACGGAATTAAAAAATAGTAAAAATTTTGAACTTAGTAATTTCAATAATAATATTGTCATTAAAAAAATTTTAGCTTTTTACAAGAGATTAAAAATTAAAATTAGCAATATACAATTTCCTTACTTAATTATCAGTCCTAAATTTCATAAAATTCCAGTAAAATTTAGATCTATCACATGTGGGTCTAATACTTATTTAACTAAACCTGGCACCATTTTCTCTAACTACTTAAATAAGATTATTAACTATATTACTAAAGAAGGTTTCTCTTGGATTGTCACTAATAATCAACCGATTTTAGATTTCATTAAACATAATAAAATTAATTCTATTGCGACTTTTGATTTCCAGGATCTTTTCAATAGCATTCCCCTTTCTAAACTAAAAGATGCCCTTTTGAATTATTATTATGATTTTAAAAATATCCTTTGTTGCGATTTTGATTATTGGGAAATTCTGATTAATTTTTGTCTTTTTAGTAATTATCTTTACAGTGGAAGGGATATTTTTCTTCAAATTAATGGAATACCACAGGGATCTAATTATTCATCTCTCTTAGCTAACTTATTTTTGCATTATTATGAAAAAAATTATACTCTTAGTATTAAATTTGTTTTTAGATATATTGATGACTTAATTATCTTTAATTTCCAAGATTTTACTGTTTTATTGAGTGATATATACCCTGAGGAATTAATCTTACTTCGTAATCATGATGATAATATTAATTTCAATTTTTTGGATTTGGGTATTATGAAAGTTGAAAATAGCTGCTTTGTTGATTTATACGATAAAAGAAATGATTTTAATTTTAATATTAATAAACTAGTTACTTGGAATTCTAATGTTTCTAGGAGCATCTATTTAAATACCACTTTTAATGAAATGAACAGAATTAAAAGAATATGTAGTAATATTTATTTATCCAAAAAAGAAATCGATAAACTCTTTCAAAATCTGATAAAAAACAATGGATACCCAACTAATGTAATAAAATTTTATATAAAATCATTGAATTAATCGTATATTTTGGTGGATATATTTACTAAACATTTTTTTAGTTAATTTTTATGATTTTCCCATGTGCAAATCCATTTCAGGTAAATCCATTGCCAAAATTATTTACTAAATAATTTCCTTGTTAATTTGTATAATTTTTCCATGTGCAAATCCATTTCGGGCAAATCCGTGGTTAGAATTATTTACTAAAAATTCCTTTACTAAATAATTTCCTTTGTTAATCTATACAATTTTCCATGTGCAAATCCATTTCGGGCAAATCCATGTCAAAATTATCTATTGAAAAGGTTTTTTCCTTGATAATTTAAACAATTTTTCTATGTGCTAATCCATATCGTGCAAATCCGCAGCTAAAATTATCTGCAAAACAGGCAATTTATGTTTCTCTTTTCTATTTTATATTTTTTCTTAAATAAACATCTATCTTCTAAAACTATTTATGATCAATTTTTAAAATTATCCAGTATAATATTACCTTGCGCACATTCATTTCGGGCCCATCCTTGGTAACTAACAAATCAAAACTCAGAATAACAAATCACTTCAGCAGTGCAGTAAGAACGACACTTTAAAACCCTCTTGTTACACTCAATTTGCGCTTTTGTTTTCATATTTTGTAATCTGGCAATCTTTCTGCGAAAACATTTTTAAATCATTCTTGATAAATATCCGTCCATGTAAGTTGAACTGATTTTGCTGCTCGCTTTATAGTCCCTACCCCCCTTTTTAATGTTTTTTCTTTTTATTTTATTATCTGTATTTACATGTTATTTTTACTTATTTGTACTTTTTGTGATCTATTTTATTTGTTGTTAATTAAAAAAAAAAAATTATTTTGAGTGCTCCTCACACTATTGTATTAATATATTTAGCTTTGGCTTTATTGATACAATATCAGAAAGCACTCTGTTTTGCGGATATAATCGTGTGGGTTGAAGAAAAGATTATATCTTTTTTTTTCTTCCGGTTTTTTAATTAACATTTCATTATTTTTTTTTTTTTTTAATAAAATGTTTGTTATTTTTTTACTTATTATTTCCCCCCCCCCTTTTTCATATGTCTATTATTTTTCTTTGTTTTATTCTTCGTTATGAAGTTATATATATATATATATATATATATATATATATATATATATATATATATATATATATATATATATATATATATATATATATATATATATATATATATATATATATATATATATGAGTGATTCTTTTTAAACATGACAATTCGGACCAAAAAACTTCTTCAAATTTAAAGTCTTCAAAATAATCTAACATTTTTTTTGTATACTTCTTTAGTTACATTTATTAATATCTTGCAGACAGCAGTGTAGTTTGTTGACATTTGCTCGAGGAAAAAATAAAATAGAAATTCACCAAATCTTGAATGCCAGGAAAATGACATAATAGCTTAGAAGTTTAAAAAACAGTCATTTAAGTTAATAGTAAGTAACTCAACTTAAGCCTTTATGTTACATGGACCATAAATTGCTTAAATTAATTCTTTTCATCCACTGCAGGAAAAATCTATTTTTTTGTTGCTGATATGTGCAGAACAAAATTGTGTATAGTAATCAATCATTAAATAAATAAATAACTTTGATTACGTCCAACCATATTACAATCATACATAAACTTGGTATTAGGTTAATATTTGCTTTTCCTCCTTTCAGTATTAGCAGTTAAAAAAAAATTTGGTGGCACTTCAATGTCCTGGAATTCATAAGCCAGGAAAATGACAGCCAGGATAATGACAAATTCGCCATTTTTTAGCAACTAACTTTACTTTAATTTAATATTCTGGCCTAAGACGCTTTCATTCTGCAGAAAACAACAGCATTTCTTAAAATAACTCAGATAAATCTATGTAGTTTATGTTATTAATAATTTCAAGAAACCAGGAAAATGACAACACAAAAACCTACTCACCTTGAAAAATTTTTTGAAATAGATTTTGAACCGGAAAATTAGTTCTTTATTCATGCAACAAGACGTGTGCATATAGGAGGGTATCCAATCAATCTATTAACATAAGATATTGATTACTGGCTCTATATATTTTGGTTATAAACCACTAAATAAAAGTAGCTAGGAAAATGACAGATTTTCTTGGGACAAACAAATTATTGACAGAAAAAAAAATTTAAACGAAGTTTTTGCAAATAATACCCTCTGCGTATATTCTAGAAACTGCTTACACCGGTTGAGATAAAAAAAATTAGATATTAAAAATTTATGGGAAGTTTTGAAGCTAGTTATTATTGGAAACATTGTTTGGGACATGCCAAGAAAATGACATTCGGAAGTTCAATTAAATTTTTTAACCACACAAAACAGTCAATGATAGTGCAAAGTCATTTTAAAATGCTAACAGCAATGCAATTTATTATTTTTTTAAAAAAAGTTCTTTTAGTATAATAGTATTAGATCTTGGAGCAAGCGACAGTGAACTGTCATATTTCGTGAGAATCACCCATATATATATATATATATATATATATATATATAGTGATATGAAGTTGAATATGTGCTACACACATTTTGTTTGAAGTTAAACATAAACTAGATAGAGCTTGTTAATGTTTTATGATAAGCTTTTCAAGTATTTAAAGAATTCTTTTTAAAAAATGTATGCAAAAAAAAACAAAAGAATTCTATTCAAGCATTTGTTTTACTGTCAGCAAAAATAAATAATAAAAAATAAGTTCAGAATTTTAAAAGAAAAAAAGGAAAACTATATTTTATTAGTTAGATAGTTATAAATAAACTTGGCGAGTTCTTTTGCGAATATTTGAAATGGAACTTCCTGCCAGAAAAAATCATTAACTACAAAAAAAGGAAAAAAAAAACAGAAATTATTTACAGCTAAAGCAAACAAAACTACGATTAGTAGAAATTATTTAAAGTTCTAATTTTAAAAGTTTAGAGCCAACAAATATTTTTGAGAAAAAATCTCAAGTAGATAAAACGCTTACTTTTACTAAAATACTACGCCGGCTGTTGGTACGGTAAATCCACAGCGCTTTGTTTCTTATCTATTATTTTAATTGTTCGAATTTAAAAAAAATGGTATTTTGCATTCCAAAAACTGACGCTTAAAGTCTGTTTCATTCATGAAATAATCCGTTAGATCATCCTAACCTTCTCCTTCGATGATGCCATTTTTGTTTACAATTGTAAATGCCCATGAGAGAGAACTGAAACATCATAAAAATCAAACCATTTGATTGGTCCTACTGTTAAATGCTCTTAGTAATAGTGGTACGTTATTTACGTCTTCCTAGACCTGCACAATAGGCTATTGAAGACGATCTGGAAAACATCCCTGAGAATAATCCGAAGATATTGCCATCACAATTTTGATCCCCTGCGAAGGGGATGGCTCCCCCGATTTCGTGGCCCAACAAATTACGTGCGAAGTTTGAGCGCTTTACGGTAGAACAAACCATTCTTTGTGGTTCATATGATATTTCCTTTTTTCAAAAATAACATTTTAATATATTGCGGAAATCTTCCGTGATCATCAGACGTAACAACACATGAGAATTCTGACTTTTTTTTAAAAGTGTATTGGGCAAAATAAGGAAATTTTGTTATCGGACAATGGCCAGTAACTTTAAAATCATATATTGATATAATAAATAAAATCATGTATTTTGAAGCATTTCTCGAGTTATGGTAAACATTATACAGTTCATTTCTAAACGGAAAAAATTTTTCATGATCTCTCTAAGTTAGTTCATTTAAAATGTAAGCATTGTATGTAATATTTTAATTAATAGAATTTTGGATGTGTGTTTTTGAATCAATAATGCAACATAAAATTTATGTTCAATAACAAGCGTAAAATCGCTACAAAATAGGTCTAAAATAATTATAATCATAATGATGAAATAATAATTGGACGAAGATAATTTGAAAACCCGTGTAATGGAGAACATGGGATGCATTTTCGGAAGTACAAATGTCAACCAATGGCGATTAACAAAAATATTTTTGATCTCCATCTTCATATTTACTAACCCTATGTTACCCCCTTGACAGTTAATTTTGCCCTATACTCCTAGCTATTATTTCATGTTCACTTCAGGTGAGGGAGTTCAAATAAAAAAATTGCATAGAGCTGTTACCGTAGGCCATTAAGGCACTCACGATTGTTCTTGTTTACCAGTGGCGCCATCTATGGCCAAGAATTTAATTTCTGCCACACCCATACGTCACACCCGTTTATAGGGCGGACCCATTCATTAATCCACTGATAGTACTTTTGATCTGAACCAGAGAACGATCAATCTCCTATCCAGTACCCTAGTGGTATGATTTGTTATGGGAACATGGAGGATTTCGTAACCCGACAGATTTAACGAGCACCAGTCACTATTTTCTACACGAGGAGTCTTTGGCCGGCTGTATCCGTTCTCACGGGCTGGAGTTCAGCCCCCTACCAACCAGGCTATCTCGGCCTCAATGCATAGAACTTAAATGACAAAAAAAAGCAAGATTTATTGTGAAATACAGATAGAGTATACAGATAGGGTATACAGATAGAGTATACTCGTACAGATAGAGTATAGCAAAAAAGTATTTTCAGTAATTTATTCATCCATTAAAAAAAGTAATACTTGTTGAGTTCTGAAAACTTTCAGGAAAGAGGTTTCTGTCCTTTCTCAAATAATCAATTAAATTTAATTAAAATCAGAAATAAATTAGTTTACCATTAGAAAGCAACGGCATGAAATTGAAACTAACAGCATTTGATATATTTAAATGCAAATGTAGAAGGATTGCTAATTATAATCGGAAAGAAATTATTTTAAAGAGACTTTAAAGATTGCACTTTAAGTTTCAATTATAATTGGTGGCATGATAATTTGATTTCCATTGGGAAAATGCCTTAAAGTCCTAAATTAACCAAAGAATTAAATCAAACATTTAATTTCCATTAAGTGAAATATTTTTCAAAAAGATTAGAGAATTTTATTTTATCACAAATGTTTTTACTTACCTTGCGTAGAAAACAGAATCTGTTGTTTTCTCGCATCCAAGACAACGCAGTAAATGCTTCAAAAAAGTTTTCATCTGAATCGGGGACCCTAAAAAAAAGGATACTAATTATAAAAGCGAAAGCTTAGTTCTTCAGAAAAATTCTTTAAACCTTTGTAGGGAATTTATTCATTATTTACATTGCATTTTAGTAGAAAAATTGTAAAGCCACTTAGAAGGACAATGAATTTTCTCAACTAAAAAAGTGTATTAAGTTGGAAAAAAAATCTTTAGCTATGTGTAAGCTCTTCTTTTACAACTACAACTGATTTAAATTAATTTTTAATTGAAAATCGGCACCAAAGATCAGTTCTGTGTTCCTAATCTTCTTTGCTTTTTATAATCCATGCAAGGAAAGACAAAAACAGTGTTCAGAAAAAATTGTTTTGACAGTTGTTGGAAGGAGTATCCTAGACAGCATCGTAAAAATCTTCATCAATGGGTGAGGATATTTTAGGGAGGAGATGATTATAAGTTCTTCCATTCAATTTTTATAAAAACCACAGAAACAATGGGTGCTAAGAAATTAATTACTGCAAAAAATAAATGTCCTGAAAATAGTATAAGTAATAGTATATATACTTTTTTCTACAGGTATTGATTAAATTTGTAAAGAGTAACTAATTTGATGTATTAGGAGCAGTTTTAAAATATCTCAAAAACTTTTGGTAAATAAAGTTCAGTCTGCAAAATAAACGAATATGTTTAACTAATTTATATTTAGATAAAACATATTTTCACGTTAGATTCTATTTATAATCTGTTAGAATTTTCATTCCAAAATTACGGTAAAATAATCGGCGGCACACTGTTCATCCAATTATCCGTCCGTTTACGGTAACAAACATTTTTTTTCATTTTTACGGTTTTGAAACCATTTATAATTAGTTTGGTTAAAAAAAAACATGATTACGAAGATATATGTTTTTTTTACCATTTGAAACCAGTAAGGTTTAAAATCCATAAAAAAAGAAATTTAATTGGACATTGAAACTAGGTTGTAGTTGTGTTGTGCTTTATCAAATGCAACGTGAACTGCTGTTTAATTAGTTTATTTGCTAGTTTCACCTGTTGTAAGAGATGGGAAAAACTAGACTTTTTGTGTTAAGCAGCTTTATGATGCTGTCATGAGAATATCGGATTCTAGTAGTCCAGGGTCACAAATTGGGAAATGCAGGGCACTGGAATCTCTTCATGCGTTGAAGGGAGTGGAGGAAATATTGTGGTGTCAACGCTGGGACTCGAACCCCCATTCTGTCAGTCATGAGACAAACGGGTCCTCTCGGCTATAATATGTACCCGCTGGTAAGGAACTAAGTGACTTCATTAGGTTTGCCTTGCTATAAAATTCTGGTTGTTTAACCGTATTAGGTGAAAGCAGTTAATAAGCGGTATTTCTCGAACTTTACAGTGTGAATACCATCTTATTTATGGTTATTTGAATGTCTTAAGGCCTCACATACCTTATAATGCATTAAAAAATCGATTTTTTTAATAATATTTTATTCTATTCTATGGATCTTTCTGAAAATTTGGGAAAAAAAAGCATAAAAAAATTCACATTAGATCAAAAGTTATCGAAAAAATAAGTCATACATTTTCTTTAATAAAATATGTCCTGTTTTGTGTTTAAACTCATTTATCTCAAAATGCTATTTTTACACCTTGCGCGCACAATATCTCAAAAACTATTGATTAGAATTGCACAAAATTTTTACAGCAGGTCTCAAATACCTGTTTCTATAAATTAACGAAGCCATTTGAAGGTGGGATTAATGTATTGACATTTAAAAAAATGAAATAGCAATTTTTTTTGTTAAAATTTTTTAATAAATTTTAAAAAAATTTTTGCATAGAGAAAAAAGTAAAATTATTTGTTCATTCTTCGTCATTTTAGTTTTACCATATATTTCTATACTCACAAAAAAAATCAAGCAAATATTATGTAAACTTTTTCCAGAAGCTTGCGCGCAAATAAAAACAGAAAAATTTTATTGAATTAAAATTTCAATTAATTAAGAAATTTCTTAATTTTTGAAAAAAACTTTTGCATTGTTTTCAAAATGTAGACTATGTATAGTGTCATATTTCAAAATTTGGTATTTTTAGAATAATTATTATAAAATTGGCAGATGATTGAAAATTGCTCGTTTTCTCTCATTTTTTACCTATTTTAATAGGTATGTGAGGCCTTAAAATAACAATTACATAAACTGTTATTTTACCATTTATGCACTTTTTAATCAACAGTGTTTAGAAAAATCTTTTTCATGTTAAATGCGTATTTTATTTTTTACAAAACACAACATGCATTAGAGATAATATTTTATTTTGATAAAATAAGGATCGCTTTGGAAATAATGTTTTCCCACTGTAATCAATACTTTCACACAAATTTTGCAAGGGACTAAGGTATTTAAAAGGCTTAATTCTTAGATACTTGTGAATTTTTATGAATAATTCAAGAAAGAGAAGCTACACACCCCTCATTAAGCTACTGCATCCTGTGAATGGAGACCTTAAGTAAATCATACAGAACAATAACCCAACAATTCTGAAAAATTTTTAAATTTATTTATTTATTTTTGATCTATTTTTCTACCCGTTGAGTGGACTAAGATATTACAGAGTTGTGCTAGCAGTACAGGCAAGCAACAAGTTTGAAGGCTGCTGAAAATTAAAAAAAATATTATGACAAGTAAAGGACGCAAAAACTATTTTTTAGTCCTAAATAAGCGTTGAGTGACGCTTTATTCTCAAATTACAAACATCTGGTAATAAAACTTAAAATTCCTTTATATTCGTAACAAAAATCAATTATTTATGTATCAAGCTTTGTTAAAACTCTGATATACAGTGGTGTTCGAAATTAAGAGAACTTAAAAAATTATAATTAAAAAATTGTCTTCAAAATCACCCGACAGATTTTAGTGAAATTTGATTAGAACTATGGTTATTATAGGACCTCACTGTCCGAGCTGTCCGTTTTTCCACTAAACGCTTTGTAGCCTGGAAGTATCAGGTTCGAATCCGACCGCAACATTTGTTTTATCTTTGTCTTTCTCTAACTTGCAGTCTACAATATTCAACTTGACATGGAGTTATAGGCCGTTCTTTGTTACGAGATTCTGATGCTATATGATATATGCATTTGCTGCAATAAATAAACGAAATAAAAAGTAATACCACAAATGGGAGTGTCTTTTTCTGATCTATATATGAAACTGTGTGAATCCTTATAAACATATGATGCTTGATTAAGCATATGATGCTACATCAAGACCAAAATGGTTCATCAAGACCAAAATGGTTCATCAAGACCAAAATGGTTCATCAAGACCAAAATGGTTCATCAAGACCAAAATGGTTCATCACGTACCGTTTTTGTAGAAGAAAAGTCACAAAGTTTCTATAAAATTTTTGGATACCCCGCTTCTTTATCCATCAAAAGCTTCGAGACTTTAAGAAGGTAAATATATGTAATGTCTCCAAAAATGATGCAAAGATCACCAAAACAGGCGCCTATCTAGCGATGGCACTGCTGTCAATGAGAGTGCATATCCATTACCTATAAGCTATTATTGTGTGCGGTTAAAATACGTAAAGTCGCCAAGATTATATGTGCATTTTAGGAAACGTGGAAATCAAAGAATAATTACAGATTCGTTATTTGCAGCCAAACATATAAAAGAAATACATATTTTCACCAAGCAGGCATTTTGTTGGTAGTGTAATACAAATAATAGTAATATTTTCTAAGTATTAATATTAACGCATGATCGGACAACGCTGATCGAAGTTGGATGATATTAAATAGTTTTTACGGAATTAAATGAAGTCATGTAAATTACGATACATTATAAATGTAATTTTGAACAATAATATAATTTATTTTGTTTAATAATTTACATAAAAACCTTATTTATTTTTTTTCGGTTTTAATTAGCAATTGAAAATATTGTATTTATTATAATTATGATATTTTTGTGAAGATTTTAATTCTGTAGCATATGTAAAAGTAAGCATTTCATTTGTCCTGCCTAAATGCTCTAGAAATCGTGTCAAAGGATTTCACTTTCCATTTACTCTTGCTGTCGTTCCTGATATAGGACTAAATAGGTACGCATGAAAGACGACGTAATCCAATCGAATCAACAAAGTCAGTTCAAGTTTCAACTGCATCATCAAATCTTGTCTAAAGGTTCTATTCAACGACGACACCTTACGATGCTCTTATTTAATAGCGTATGTAAATATATCTTAATGCTACAATAACGTGAAAGGGTTAACAAACTTTCTATCACTATATAATCTGAAAAATTAAAAAAAATAAACATTATTTAATTTAAAATTTTAAAATTTCTTGACGAATAATTTTGCATATAATGTATTTTAACAATATATCATCCTTTAGAAAAAATTATTAGTTTATTAAAAATGATTACTAATTTTTGAAAGTTATGTAGAAGAGAACTTCTCTCTAAATTCATATAATATAAATATTTCCAGTTCTAAGACTTTATCATTTATGTATGTAATAATATGAATTGCATATAATATATAAATTTATAAATGACTGTTTTGAAAAACACAAAACCTATCAAGTGAAAGTTAAGGATCAAAGAATAAAAATGTATACAAAGTGCTCTGTACTTACCGCCCTTGATATATATTTTAGAAGCCTTGTCGGAAAGTCGAAATTATACACGTGAATATAAGAGGTCACAAATTAATATGTATGGGAGTAAAAACAAAATCGTTATCAAAATCTGAAAAAGCACTGTTGATGAAGTTCGGTTCAGAGGATTAAAAATATCAAAACCAGTTTGATTACTGAAGGAAATTTTAAGGTAATAATAAAAAAATAATTTATAATAGTTTTTCTCCTCCTTTTAAATTTTTATTTTTTTCCAGCCATCAAACAGGTTTTGATATGAAAAAATTATAACAGTTGATAATAAAAAAATTTATAATAGTTTTTCTCCTCCTTTTAAGTTTTTATTTTTTCCGGCCATCAAACAGGTTTTAATGTTTCTAACATACCTTCCTTAATAGTGATTTTTCAGTTTTTTAAAAACAATTTCGCTTTTTTCTAGCTTAAATATTTGTTAGTTACTAACCTCGAATGAGCATATAACTTTGAAATCGTTTTTAATAAGGATTCCAGAGTAAATAGCGTAAATAATTACTGTTTCACAAAGACAACTCTTAATTTGTTATTTTATTGTCCTTATAAAAAATGGAAAAAAAATGTAAGCACAATGTGCGACACAAATTAATATTTAAGTAAGAAAAAAAAAACATATCGAAATCTGACAAATTAAAAAAAAAAGGAAAGCGTATATATTAAACATCAAAACAGGTTTAATTAAAGGTTGAAACTTGAAGATGTTTCTAATAATCATTTTCAACTCCTCTCTGTTTCCTTCCTTCCTTCCACAATCAAATCTGTCTTCTTGTTTATAATTTCTACCTTCTTGTACTGTGATATGAAAGATTTCGATGCGCTTTTGTTTTTTTTCCTTGATTTGATATTATTGTGTGTCACCCATTGTGCATGCTATTTTTGTTTTTATTTTCGATAAGGATCCCTAAAATATATATTTAGGTGAGTCTTTACGGAACACCCTGAATATACGAATAGCTATATAAGAACGTAGATCAGGAAATATTCTTTTCTTCATCACACCAATATTCACAAGAAAGTGCATTTTCTTTTAAATTCCCTAATGAAACCACCATTAAATTTTTTATTACAAAAAAAACGAAAGAAAAAAATTCTAAATTAAAGCAAATTAAACCTTCTAACTTTAAGAAAGAATTAAATTTTAAATATACAGTCTAAATTTGAAGTTTATCGGTAAGATTTGTACAAATTATAAGTTCGGCTGACTTAGAAAATGTAACTTCGAGAAAAACGCTTATTCAGTTTTCCAAACGGAGTTTTCTAGATTTTTTTATCATGCTTAATTGCTGACTTTTTAAATTATTAATCTTGCTTAAATGAAATTTTGCTGTAGAAAGAGGAATTTTTGGATAATTGACTCAGTTTTTAGAACAGATTTAGACTTTTTTGAACAAAAGAGACAAGACCCTGTAAAAACCATGTTTTTAAGAATTTACCATTTTGTCCAAAACTTAATCTGTCCTAGTTTTAAAGAATATTTATTTATGAAATATAACTATCATATGATGCATCAAATTATGAAAAAAATTGCTGAACAAGGGTCATTCCAACAATATCTTGCATTGCCGTACTTATTAGGCGCATTAAAAAATTACGTTTTCGAGAGATTTTCGATTTTCAAGTGGAAACTCATGCATTTTTTTTCTAATTTCCATACCATCCTCGAAAGTGCTGTAGCGATAAAAGCTTTGTAACGTCTGATTATTTTTTTTATATATATTTAAGTTTTTTTTATTCGTTTTAAAATCTAGGTTTTATTTTAAGTGTATGTTTAATTTAAAGGTAAAGTTTTAATTCGAGTTAAGACCATCTTAAGATGTTAAATTGAATGTACATATTTTTTTAGAATATGGATTATATTTTGAAGTTTAAGTAATGTTCAAGTATAATTTCGTTCAAGTTTGCATCATTAAAGCCGATGAAAACATTTTTTTTTCTCGAAAACTTGCAAATATTAATTTGAATACTTAAACCACCTTCAGCTAAGTTTAAGCTTCAGATAAGTCATTCTGAATTGAACCCTCAAATAATTAACTGTAAATGCAACAAAGTAAGTGGAAATACTTTGACGGCAAAGTTAACTAAGCTTATTTAATTTTATACCACTCATTATTTTACTACTCATTATACTACTTAACCATTTAAGAGAAAAAATCTTGTCCAATGGGTTTTTTTTAACGAGAAGCTTAATAATTTTTTTAAAAAAATACTTAAGATCTTAATTCGTTTTTTTAAAAAAAAAACAGATTCCCTTTTCAGTATACGTTTAATTTAAAAATAGTTTTGCTTCGAATTCATGGTCCTCAAATTATAGTCCTTTTTATTATTATTTTCCTTGGTTAAAGTGCTTCGAAGAACTTCTTAAGATGTTAAAGTGGATGTACAGTTTTTTTTTCTAAAATGGATTTTATTTAGAGGTTTAACTAATGTTCAAGTATAATTTCGTCCAAGTTTGCATCATTAAAGCCGATGAAAACTTTTTCTGGAAAACTTTCAAATATTAATTTTAAAACTTAAACCACCTTCAACAAATTCCAAGCTTCATCTTACTAAGTTATTCTGAATTGAACCCTCGAATAATTAGCTGTAAGTGCAACGAAGTAAGTGGAAATACTTACGCTTTGAATGCAAAGTTAAATAAGCAAATTTAATTTTGTACTATTCATTATTTTACTACTCATTATATTACTTTACCAGCTAAGGCAAATAATCTCGTCAAATTGGGTTTTTTTGACAAGAAGTTTAATTTTCTTTTTATAAAATACTTAAGTTTTTAATTCGTTTAAAAAAAGCAGATTTTCCTTTCAGTATACGTTCACTTTAAAAATAATTTTGCTTCGAGTTTATGGTCTTCAAATTGTAGTCTTTTTTTATTATTATTTTCCTTGATTAAAGTACTTCGAAGAACTTTTTAAGATGTTAAAGAGAATGTACAGTTTTCTTTTCTAAAACGAATTATAATTAGAAGTTTAACTAATGTTCAAGTATAATGTGCATCATTAAAGCCGATGAAAACTTTTTCTAGAAAACTTTCAAATATTAGTTTTAAAACTTAAACCACCTTCAGCGAATTTCAAGCTTCATCTTACTAAGTAATTTTGAATTGAACCCTCAAATAATTAGCTGTAAGTGCAACAGGGAAATACTTACGCTTTGAAGGCAAAGTTAACTGAGCTCATTTCATTTTATACCACTCATTATTCCTTTTGGATGTAAACAATTACATTAAGCCCCGAAGGGAGAACCATATCTTGGTGAATTCAAGTTTTCTCTTTGGGATATCGCATAGTCTTGTCAACAGTTTTGATTCGTATAAAGCACTTTCGAGAATTAATATAAAACATTAGCTTGAAACTCTAATCTTTCGAATGAATTGTTGCTCCAAGGAATTCGAAAACTTTTCTTTTATGGTTACTGAAGTACTTTATAAGGATATAAAATGGAAGGATGCCAAGATTAGTCAAACATCTTCTTTCAACGATTATTGTTTCTGTAAGTCCTATTTATTGACGAAATTGATGAAATTGAAGCACTAATTATTGCTTATTTTCTTCAAGAGCAAACTTTTTTAATTTAGGTAAAAGAACGTGATTTTAGAAACAACAGTAAAAACAAATCTTATAGGGAATTTCCTAATTTCTAAGTGGTGAAGTCATCGATAAATACACTAGTATCGAATTATGAAATCAAAAGTTCTGAACTATTTTAAATTAATGCATTGTTTTGAATTTTAAACAAAGTAGAGGGGGCTAGAGTAGATAAATGTAATATTTCTGTTATTTATCACTCAAAAACGCTCTGTAAACTTTGACTGATTGGTAAAATTCTGTTACCATTTCATATATAGTTACAAGACGAAACGTCAGTTTTACAAGTAGTACAATAAAAAGCAGTGCTTTTACGGTGGAAATTAATTTCTTAATATTTATTAATATTAAAATTCTTTTCTTAATATTTCTTTCATTGCAACTTTAGTCATATTTTGGCATCGTTTCTAAAAATCTGAGATATTACATTATGAATGAACATTGACTAAATATATCATTTCACAATATGAATAGTTTGTTTTGAATATAGATATCCAGGCTTCAGCTTGTTTTAAAATTAAATTATCATTCACTTTTATTAAAAATACTTAGTTATAATAAATTTTTTCAGCGATATGTGAGGGTGCATTATTGATCATCCAGAAATACTAAGCAAGCACACGCAGTACTCATATGAAGTGTGCATACAGACTTTTCATGGGGCACCTTTGAAAAAAAATTTCAAAGTATCTAAAAAATTTATACATATTTTTAAAATTTAATCAGAAAATTTTAAGTTATAATTTCGTGAAGTAAAAAATTTTACAAGTGTATTAAATGCCCCAATAATATTTCAGTACATATTTTTTTTTCTGAGAAAATGCATGTTTTTCAAAAAATTGTTCAGAAATACTCCTTTTTTTTTCTTAACATTTCAAGTATCATGCATCAATCTTTATAAGGTTTTAACATGCATTGTTTTAAGGAGGGAGAAAAAGTCTTTCAGCTTTACATGAAATTAAATATGACGAAAATGTGAAATCAAGTCTTCTTAGCGTTCTAATTAGGATAAAGTATTTTTTTCCTTCTAGAAAAATAATTAATTGCATTAATTTTGTAAGTTACAGAAAAAAAAGCTCATGTTTGCTTAGATTTAGCCCATTTAATTTTACTTGTAAAATATTTTTTTCATACAATTTATATAAAAAATGACACTGCTTCATTATTTCTGCTAAGTGGCCATTTCTTTCGATTCTCAATTAATAAAGTTGTAGCATCGCTTCAAATTTGGTTAGCTTCAACTCCTATAAAAACGCTTCTATCCTATAATTAAAATTGAAAAACTGCAGAGTGACTATTATAGAGCTATATGAAAAAAAAATCTTGATAACTTTTGAATCGTGAGCGAGATTTAGTTAATTCAGTTCAGTAGCCGAGATTTTTAAACATTTTTGTAAGAGCTGGAGGTATGAAAAAAAAAAGAAAACCTTAATAACTTTTGAACCTTTGAAACTTCGTTTAATTGGGTTCAGTTGGCAAGATTTTGAAGAAAAAAAATTTTGCGAGCAATTTCAAAAAAAAGGAACACACTTGATATCTTTTGAACCTGTTGAAAAGATTAATTTAAACTTACGCGATTAAGCTGAGGACAGGAGGAAATTTTTTTGCGCATGCATACTCTTTTTGTTGTCGTTTTTTTGGGAAAGTATTAAAATACAGTAGTTTTGAATCAGTCATTCCCACATCATGTACATTATTGGCAAGCATATCTACCCCTCATAAACTAAATGCGAATAACTGTAAGGTCTTTTAAAACTTGCATATATTTTTTTAACTCAATATTTTTATTTTATTTTTTTTTCGCTCAGCTCAATAATTGTTACCCTGCATGATGAGATGCATAGAAAAAAGTATACTGGAGTCTCATTATAGGAAAAAAGCAATGTTAATTTTTACTGATTTATAAGAGAAATTTCAGTTATTTTTGTCACAGAAAATCAAATAAATATTTAATAGATCTTCATCAATTATATGCCCTATGAGTTATCATAAAATAAATATATTATTAAGAAAAACTGAAGCACAAACGCTGAAAATTTCAAAAGCTTCAAATTTCATTACAAAATGTTTTATTACTATATAATAATATATCTCGAATCAAACTATTTAACGAGCTAGTTGAAAAACCTATGATTATTATCCATACATATCTAACTTTAATGTTTAGCCTTTTCACAATGTTAAACGAAAAAAAAATTATGTCAAAGCAAAATATCAATAAATAAACCGTTATAAGACGCGTGCATTTCCTAGTGTAATAAAGTGTGAGTTATTTCCTCAATATTTCGTCTTAATTTGAAAGGCTTCTTCAAAAAAAGACAATTGATATGGCTTCCTCTCAAAATGTACATTTTTATCCATTATTTCCAAGAAAAGGCTCAACTTAATGTTTACTTAGAATAATGATATTGTTAAGAAAACTTTATGTTTAAAAGTTGAGTGAGCATTTTCCGAAAAATAAAACAACTAAGATCAAAAAGTAAAACACGAGATCACCTTCCTAATTTATGTTTTCCTCGCAAAAGTCCTCATATTGTCTTCAAAAACAATAAGAGTAAAATTTCATTGAGCTAAATAACATTACATGTCGTCAGCGAACCTTTTATTTTGGACAAAGCTAAAATTACACGATTAAGAAAATGGAACTTGAAAAGTGCATTTTAAAAATGAGTGCTTGTCAAAATAACAAACTAAGCGAAGACATTTGATTTTAATTTTAACTACTCTTAGAAATATTGTATTTTAAATTAATTAAATTGCCTAAAAAACTCAAGTTTTATGATTAAATGTATGAATAGTAAGCATGATGGTAAACGGAGCTTTTCACTATTTTCCTTATTTTTCCTACCGCTATTAGCAAAATGAAAGAATAAGTTGAATTTCTAATAATTTTAATAAGTCTAATTGTTTCTACCTGTTTCAAGGTATTAAATATAGCGGCCAAACATATTTCAATTCTGGGGTTAATTAAATCATTGTTACATTTCAATTGAGCGTAAAAGAATCATTAACGTTTTTGTCTTTTTACGGCGAAATAAAAGAGCAATTTCCATTTATAATTTCTAAAAAAAAGTATATTTAAACTATTTTCTAAACATATTAATTACATCTATAACATAATTTGTTATCCAAATCTCTTACTATATCTTATTTTGACTTTAAGGAAATTCAACTGTAAGAAAAAAAGACATTTTTTTAATATGATAATTCTAAAAATAGCACGGTTTAGGAATCTCTTTATTATTTTTTTATTTTTAGTATTAGCTGTTTAGCAAAATAATGCAAATCTAGCATTTTCCTTATACAACAATATATTTTTGTATTGTGCTAAAGTTTAGTAATAATATTTACAAAATTGTAACCACATTTTTCACACGAGCACAGTTAAAGGTCGGAAATAAGTTTGAACGTCAAAAAAAATTCTATGTCAATTATTTTTTGTTCATTTAAAAATCAAAGCAAGCTGTTAAATTTTGTGCTTTGTAAAACTACACATTTACTTTTCATTACTCAAATGAATAAGAAACAATAAAAGAAATACAATCAACAATTCATCTTTATTTTTCAAAAAAAAAATAGTATGCTTAGTAAATAGTCAGCTGTTTTGCACCTAATAATTTTGATCAGTAGAATATTTTTAATTTCATAACAAAATTTAATTCTCAGTTAGATGGCAAAAATTCTATATTTTCTTTGAATAAGAACGTGACAATAATTTAAAAAGGAATTTTACTTTAAAGGAAAACCTAAATTAAAGTACTAAAACAATTGATTAGTAAATTAATGGAAAAATAATATACGTGGAAGCTTAAAGAATATGATTTTGAGAAATGTTAAAATTTAATGAAATAGTTGGTAAAATAACTCTGCAAAACACGCGCAGCATTTATTTTAAGATTAAGACGATATGTAAGATGTTGAGAAATTTTAGGATGCTTAAAAATGCTGACTGCGTATTCGTATTAATAATTATAAAACATATATTGAAGAAATTAATAAATATATTATTTAAAATCTACGCATACGTTTGTATATTATTGAAATTGTATCAATTATTGAAAGAACAAACTAAAAAATAAAATTAAAAAAGCAGATGTATGATCACATTCTATCAGAAACATGCTTTTATAAAACTGGCATTCATTGAATAAAATGTTTTTATTCGATGAAATGTTTATTAAATAATGTTCAATAATTTATTAAATCTCTTTATTAAATAACGAATATATATATATATATATATATATATATATATATATATATATATATATATATATATATATATATATATATATATATATATATATATATATATATATATATATATACCGAAGAGCCATTACATTATGACCACCCTCCATCTATAACAATGGGCTCGCCCAGGATTTCATGGTTTCTCACCCAGGAACAATGTTTTCATGGGGCACATTAGGACCCATAATCCTCATAGAACAATCCCTGGCGTCTGTAAGCTACTTGAACATAGTTCACCCATTCATGGCAACAGTTTTTCCTGCGGGGGATGGTGTTTACCAACAGGATATTGTACCATGTCATAGGGTCGAATTGTCGAGGAACATTCCAGTGACTTTCACGTCATGTCTTGGCCCCCAAATTCACCTGACCTTAATCCAATAGAGCATTTGTGGTCCTACTTGTAAAACCAAATTCGCGCTGCCACGCTACCCCCTCGCAATGTGAGGGAATTGCTGGACTAGTTGGTGAGCCCTTTTTACCAGATACCTCAGACTACCTATCAGCACCTTGTGGAATCAATGCCACGGCAGGTGCTAGCAGTTTTGAGGGCTAAAGGTGGTCCTACATGTTATTAGCAGGGTGGTCATAATGTAATGGCTCTTCGGTGTATATATATATAAGTTTATTCAGAGAAAGTGTGTTTTTGTGCCTGATTTCGGAGCCATTAAGATGGAGAAAATCCGACCATTAAAACGAGAGTTAATCACGGTGATATTTTTTTTTTCTTTTTTTTTTTGCTCATTGCACATTAGATCAGAATCTGAACCACTAAGACACGGTTTTAGAAAGTGTACGTTGATCAAAAAAATGGTTTTTCAGTGAGAGAAATTGAAACCCGACCAAAGCCTATGTAGGCAAAGTTTCTACCCATCACACTGAGTAAACGACTATTTACCTATGAATTAACTAATAATATTTTATACATATGCTCTTTGAAACATCTGATAAATTGGATTTCCCGTACCTGTGTGAACTCGGAACTCGGTTATATACTTCTGATTAAAAACTTACGTAATTTAACAAAAATTCTTCCCCTTTTGTATTTTTACCTATAAAAAGACGGAAAACTAAATAATGTATTCTGTTTTGCTGCATGTTATAATTTTTATAAATAAATAAAAAAAATTAAATATTTTTAAAATATTTTATTTTAATACATTTTCTCCTTCTCTTTTCTTTAATTTTTATTATTTCCTATGTTTTCTCTATATTTTTAACTTCGATACAGAATACTCTTGATTTTTAAAAATTGAAGAGACGCTAAGAAATTTACAGGAAGCGAGTTTTCGAGATAGCAAATTCAGAGCAAAATATGTTCTAAAGAGTAGAAAAATATATTCTAAAATATTTTTCTAAAAAGTAGAGTCATGAAATATAAGAATAACTACTATTAAATATGTATGTAATAATAGTTGACAATACGTCTAAATACAGCAAAGATAATTTTATTTTTAAAAATAAGACAAAATTATGCATAAAATAGAAAGGAATTTTTTACAGTAAACTTACTTTGTGATTTTTCCGAAAAAATTCCAATTTATTTCGAAAAAAGTTCGATGTAACAAGGTTTTGAGAAGAAAATCTTAGACATAGGAATTCAAATTAACTTTAGGTGGATATATAATACCAAGAAAAATATTTTTTTGACATAACAAGGTTTTCGAAGAATCGAAGTTCGAAATATTGAGAGTGTTCTGTATATATATATATATATATATATATATATATATATATATATATATATATATATATATATATATATATATATATATATATATATATATATATATATATATATTATATATATATATATTATATATATATATATATATATATATATATATATATATATATATATATATATATATATTATATATATATATATATTATATATATAAATATATATATATATATATATATATATATATATATATATATATATATATATATATATATATATATATATATATATATATATATATATATATATATATATATATAGATAGATAGATAGATAGATAGATAGATAGATAGATAGATATAGATATAGATATATATATATATATAAATGTATTTAAAATAACTTTTAAATTTTAATGCAAGATTTTTAAATAATGGAATGAAAGAAGAAAGAGTAGGAAAAATTTACTATTTAATTCCTCGAATTGAGAGAATGAAAAATAAACTTAATACATCTTGAAATTGCAAATGTAAACGTAAAGAATAGATCTAGCAGAAATAACTACCTTCCATCCTTTTAATAAATAACATTCCCTTTCTTGAGAATTTCTGATAAAATAGTAAACAGACTTATTATATTTCAGAGCAAAAACATGTTTTAGGAAAAGATTATGGTTCACAGATCCAACGAAATGAATGTTTACTTTTGTAACTTTCTGAAACTGTTCTTACGGTACTTGTTTACAAGAGGCTCGAAGTTCCGTTTCGTGCAACATATTTTATTTCTTTTAAACAGAATTTAGAAAATAATATTGAAAATACTTAAATGAATGGTAATTCAACTTGATTAATACCTCTTAAGTTTGAGAAAAATCTTAGCAATTGGTAGAAAACTTTATTTGTTCGAAATTTCTTTCATCGAAGATTAAAACTTTGTAGAAATAATTTACAAAGGTTAAAAGAAATCAAAACTTTTGAAAAGATAAATAATTCATTTGAACATAAAATTTACTATTTCCATATATTTAATATTGAAACTGGATGTTAGAAAAATTTTTGAGCAATAGAATTCAATTCAATATTTGAATTTAGGATGTTTATGTACAATTGATTTTTATTTTCATAAAAGGCAAAATAATCGCAAAATAGAGTAGAGGTAGAATTCGTAAGGAAAATATTGGAAGTACGGAAAGAAGTAGCAAATAAAAAGTATTGTAATGTAATGGAAGTATGTAATACAGTAGCGTATAGAAAGGAATGATATGCAATGCAAGTATAAAATGAAGTAGCGTGTAGAAAAGAATGAGATGTAATGGAAGTATAGAGTGGAGTAGCGTGTAGAACGGAATCAAATGTAATGGAAGTATGGAATAGAGTAGCATGTAGATAGAAATGAAATGTAATGCAAGAATAGAATATAGTATCGTGTAGAAAAGAATTAAATATAATGGAAGTATGGAATGGAGTAGCATGTAGAAAGAAATGGATTGGTAAAAAAAATTGGAATAGCATGTAGAGAGAAAAGAAGCATAAGGGAAATATAGAATGGGATAACATATAATATAGAATAGAGTCACATGTGGAATGGAATTCCACATGTGACTCTGGAAAAAAATAGTATAATCTTTTTTAAAAAATAGAACTTTTTAAAAATAATTTGCAAAGTCTGAAACATAATTTGAAACTGTAAAGAAAAGATAAATAACTGATTTGGAATAATATCAGCGATTTCCGTATATTTAAAGTGGATGATGGACATTTGATATGCTTTTTTACAAGAGTTCGTTCAATAGTGTCTGATTAATAATAACGTCTGATTTAAATATTATAATTAACTTTTAATGTAATATTATATCTGCAAATTGCAAAATGTTAACACTATTAAAAAATAAGAATAATTCATTTCACATAAAATCCCCGATTTCCTTACATTTAATGTGGATGATGGATATTTTAAAAGTTTCTTATCAATAGAATTAAATTTAATTCGTGAGTGCAGATGAATAAATATATTTATTTATTTTTCCCTCCTCAGGTAGTAACATTAGAATGTTAGGAGAAAAATAATATGCTCTATTATAATAAAACTTCAATACTTGAAAATAATTAGAGTTATATTTATGATGAAAAAATAATTTACGTGGGATTATGGAGCATTTATGGAACTTTTCATTTAAAAATAATGCAGAACATCAATTAATTAAAACAAAATTCATCCAAAGTACTTCGTTTTTAATTTTGAGCACAAATGAAAATAGTCTTTATTTTAGTTACAGATTAAAAATTCCTTTTTTCACCAATAAAATTCGTTTTTTCACATTCATTTTATTTTGAAATGTTGTCTAATTTAAAAGTAAGCTGTGTAATAAGATATGAATGCAAAGCTTTCTTATATTTTAACATGAGTAGTTTTAAGGGATAAAGTTCAAGGGATAAAGATACAAACACGACATCACGTAGTCTTGATTGCAAGATAATTAGAAAATTAGGAGAGCTTGAATAATTCATTTGATAATTTCAAATACTTTTTATAATTATAATAGTATTTCAAATTATCATTAAATATGATAGCTTGAATAATATGATGAGAATGAGAAAAATTTCAGAATAAAAAGAGAATTAAATAGGCGAGTAAATTGGCATTAAAAATATATATTGCCAAAAGAAAATAAAGATTATGTCTTATCTACATTCTTCCACTGGGGGAAATCTATGAGCTTCTTACACTGATTAAAACTTCTTGTGCCGCAGTGCATGCACTCACGGTATTTTAATTTGCTGCCAAAAGACAAATTTTACGAGATTACCTATCGACATTTTACCCCCCCCCCCAAAAAAAAAACACTTAGAAAATTGAACTCCAAAAATTCTGAAAGACTGCTACTTAATGCCCTCATCTACTAAGAATTGATAAAATAAGATCATATTGTAATCACTAACGGCATTTAAATTTGCTGCTAAAAGACAGGTTTAAAAAAATTACTTGCTGACTTTTTGTTGCTATATAACAATTATAAACTAGGAACCTTAAAAAAAAAACTCAAACATTATCGCTCAGATATTATCACTTTGTACCTTTATCCTCTAAGATCAGAGAAGAGTTGGCAAAATGAATTAGTGTTGTACGCACTCACGATGTTTTAATTTGCTGCCAAACGAAAGATTTTAATACACTTTAAAACATTTTTGTACTTAAAACTACACAAACATTATAACTTATTACCTTCATCCACAATGATCCACGATATTTAAGAAGTCGGCAAAATAAAATTATGTAATACACACACACACTACGTTTTAATTTGCTGCTAAAAGACAGGTTTCCTAAGATTGCTGGTCGACTATTTGTTGCTAAATACACAAAGAAATTTTCTGCATCAAAAATACTTTAATTGTCACTTACTGCCTTTATCCACTAAGATCGCGATAATTAAGGAGTTAGCAAAGTAAATAATCTTGCAGAGTGAAACTAAGATAAGATCTCTTTCTTCGAGAAATCTCAATTTTTTCACTTAGAACCATTATCCACTAAGATCTTTAAATGTCAAATAGTTAGGTTTTTTTTCTCATTAGTACACCTTTAGTCTTTCTAGAAACATTTGATACAAATCTATTTGCTTGTGTCTTGTTTAATTCAATCATTTTTAAAGACTACTTTCATCTATCATATTTTTATTCCTTTTCAGCTCAGAAATAGATTTGTTAAAGATTTTTTCGTCAAATTCAATCTCGATAGGTTCTATTTATGATTGTTTGATATTTCAAATACTTTTTCATTTCGTGACATAAAATCCAGTGATTCCCTTTTTACTTTGGTTATCAAAATTCATCGGTCAATTCTTGAATCTTCCGTTCTTTCTGTCAGTTGAATGAATTGTTATTTCAACAAATGTCTGAAAATTTTAGGACAATATTTATATAATCAAACCTACTCCAATCTGATTCGCATTCAAGATATTTTGTTTTGTCTTCAATAACTTCATTAGGTCTTTTTCAAAGAATTCTTCTTGTTGAAAAGTAGTTGTTTTTATCTTTTTGGAAGGATGCTTTTGCTGATGTATTTTGTGAACTATTTTGTATCAAAATTTGCAGAGTAAGTGGAAAAAAAATAAATAAATAAACAGACCATCTTGAATAACTTTTGACCTAATGATCACGGATCTTCTCGTTCTAAACCTCTTCTAGAATTCTAGAATTCTTCTTGTTGAAAAGTAGTTGTTTTTATCTTTTTGGAAGAATGCTTTTGCTGATGTATTTTGTGAACTATTTTGTATCAAAATTTGCAGAGTAAGTGGAAAAAAATAAATAAATAAACAGACCATCTTGAATAACTTTTGACCTAATGATCACGGATCTTCTCGTTCTAAAACTGAATCTTACTGGCTCGGAAAGGTGACTTCTAATATATGCTAATTAATTTCCGACGATATTTTAAGTTACTAAATCAAATACAAAAACGCACTTTCTCTGAATGAACATACCTTTTTTCAACGAATCCGGAATTTTGACCCCCAAAATAGCTGTAATCTGGGAAATATGATCACAATAGTTTGGTCATGAGAGCGATAAAAGTTACGACCCCTAAAGGGTAATATTATTTCTTGCGTATTTCGCCATATCATGACATTTTAATTGAATTAAAATAATTTCGCACGCAGTTAAAAAATTCATTCATCAAAAGGTAATTCCATACAAAAAACAGCTTTTAATAAATGTTTGTTGATTATACTTGCCGCAGATGCGGAATTTCAATCCGCTATGGCAAGTTTGCAAAAGACGCAGGTGGATCAGTTTTCTGCAGAGAGGATTTGTAAGTTAAAAAGGATTTGTAATAAAACGCTATGACAAGTACTTTAATGTAAATGATGGCAATATTGAAATATAGAGGATAACTAAATATCTCAGATGTAAATTTAAAACAAGTTTTTGAATCTTTGCTGGTTAAAATTTTCAGAAATCTATGAAATGACTTTCATAGCCGTAAAATAAGAACTGGATAGACGACGTTCAGTAAGAGTGTAGAACAAACAAGTTTTCATGTGACACAGCGACTTCAGCAAACATTTCTTGTTCCTACACTTAATCAAACCAAGATGTGTTTTCTTAATTCCCCACCCCGGCTGCAGCAATATCTCTATTAGTTGTAGGTGCAGAGCAGCCAAAGTAATATGGCTATTCCACTACCTTGTACCACACTTTCCGCATAAAAAAATTAGTATTTTAATAAAAGGAATTTTGCAAACATGTGTCTATGACTGAAATATCTTTGTGCCAAATGTTAAAGTAAAATAGTTTTATTCAAATTAATAAAAAAAACTGCATGAAAAACTGTAATTTCAGAGTGTCAATGTGAGAGTTAAGTTTGTTTTTTATGTTAAAACGTAAGAAATTCTTCTATAAATACTTTATTGTGATAAAGATGCACTTTAAACTAGTAATGTTCATATTAAATGGCTATGCCACTGTTTTTACCACACTTAAGGCATGAAAAAACAAATATTTTAAGAAAAGTATTTCATGAATATGTATCTGTAATTGAAATATCTTCGTGCTAAATGGGAAAACACAAAACTAGTTTTTTATCTTTTTTCAAATTCATAAAAAACTGAACTTTCAGAGTGTTCCTAATGTTGAATAGCCCTAAATCAATATGAAAGTTCATAAAATTCTTTTTCATGTTAAAAGCGTAAAATTTTTTTCTTTGAGTACCTTATTGTGGTAAACATTCTTTTAAAAAGGAAATGAAATTCTTCGATTTGTGATAAAACTTAAAAATAAACACTTATTTTCTTGCTGTTTTCAATCCCCATCCACTGTTTTGTAGTTTTTTCATAAATATGTGAAATAACTTTCATAACCGTAAAATAAGAAGTGAATAGACGCCGTTTAATAAGAGTGCGGAACAAACACATTTTCTTACGCCTTAAGGCAGAAACTTCAGCAAACCTTTCCTGTTCCTACGCTTGATCAAATCAGGATGCGTTTTCTTCATCCCCTCACCCCTACACCTAACAAACTCTTGTCTCCTTTTAGACAAGAGTAAATAACCTTAGAAGACAATTTTAAATTATAAACTCATTCAAGAGTAAAAACTTTACATGGGCACAAGTGACGAATTTTGTTTCTTTGTCAAATATTTGAAGTGAGTCTCAGTATTCTAAGGTAATTTTGAATTCCAAAAATAAAGGTTGTTCCCAAGAAATGTTGGCTGTAGAAGCTATCAAAGAAACAAAAGTTTGTTGGAAGTGATAAAGAGGAATCTATTACTATCATGCTATTTAAATCAAACTCTTTGGCATCCGTATTTATTTGCACAGAAATCAAATATTACGCTAAATAATCTAATAGAATCAACTTCAAAATGTTCTTTAAAAATATTAAAATGTAAGACAAGTATTAAATAAAGGAATATTATGTTTATTTTTATATAAATATTCTGTTTTGTTACGCACTCTGTAGTACATGTCGAAATGTTTAATGATTTATTTTTAAACGAATAAAAATCTTAAGTTGCAATAGATTAATGAAGTGTTGATAAAATCACTCTTCCATGAGGTGTTCTCATAGTAAGTTGCCTTAGATTAAAATTAGTAGAATGTATTGGCCATGAGATTTTACCACAATTGGAGATGAGCTTTACCAGAGACATTAACCTTAAGAATGCTATAATAAACATTAACTATAGTTAAGAACCAAAGCAACATAACTATCAGAACCAAAGCACCATTAGTGAGTGCTCCAAAGTTTGGACCCCTTAATGTTAATTTTACTTTTTGCGTATTTCGCTATATCTCGGAAACTTTTTAAGCAAATTGAAAAATTTTTGCACGCAATTATAAAATTCGTTTAAATATGATTAAATCGGGTAATTTAATTGCGCTGTTAAATTGACGTTTAGTTTTAATTACAGGAAACGTGAATTTGAGGTGAAAGTTATTCCATGAATAGTAGTTAAAATTAAAAAGTTGCAAGTTCCTAATGCACTATGTATGAGAATTAATTTAATTTCAAATCATTTTTCGAAAGAACATGGGAAATAAAAAATATATACATCTTCTGTTCCAAATAATAGTTATTGTTTTTTGTTTCTTTTCCACTTTTGTTAAACCCATTTCCAAAATTATTTTTTAGTCTGAAAACTCTTCTCTATATATCAAAATTTATTCGAAAATAAATACAAATATAAAATGTAATATAAAATGAGAATTTAAAACAAATAATACAGAGCTTTAATGCCTGCAAATATTTGTCAAATAAATTTAAATCTTGCTGATATTTTAATCTATTCCAATAATTTTTGTAGAATCCGACTTAGATGCATTCTAAAAATTATTTGACGAAGCATGTTGATACATTTAAATCAATATTTTACGACGGAGATTGTATCAGTGCTTTTGCATTTAAGTGAAATAAATATGAAATATAATTTATGTATTAAAAACAATTCAGAAGAGTTCTTTGAATTCATGTTTTATTTAAAATAAATAGAATAAAAAAGATATATAAAACTTTTTATGTCATTGGCAATCATTAAAATCATTAAAAAATAGAAAAAGTATCATAAAGAAAACGGCATGAATTATTTTATAAATGAAAGTAATGAATACATAAGTATTCTATATATTTATCTCCGTCGTTGAGCTGCTGACTCAATTTTGAGCTTACTACTAACAATGTTTAACTCCGTAGTTGTGTAATTTTAAACCCAACACAGAAGACAAGGAAACTCCTGAATCAAGCATTGCGAGAAATTAGCTTCTGTGGAGGACTTTTTAATGGAACTAACCCTCATTTTCTTTACATGGAGAGGAAAACCACGAAAACCTCCCACGGTTGGCCAGACAGAAAGAGAATTCTAACCCATGATCCGTCTACCACTGAGAATATTTTACGTTAGCACTGTAGACAGTACGAGACGAGTACGGAATTCATATCAACCGCCATCGCTGATATTCGAACCCGGATGACCTCATTGAAAAGCGAACGCTCTATCCCCTAAGCCACAACAGCTCCAGTATGCTACATTTTATTTTATTTTATAACCGTTGCTGAACATCCGACCCAATTTTGAGTTTACGACTAATAATGTTCAACTCCGTAAACTTTCAGTTTTGAAGCCAATCCTGGAGGGAACTGAGCCACAGTTGCACTACATGAAGAGGAAAACCACGAAAACCTCTAATGGTTAGCCCGACGGCAAGGGGCTGTAACCCACCATCGTTCTACCATTGAGGATATTTCACGTCAGCACTGTGGTCGGTGCAAACTATGTGCGGAATATGTATCGACCAACCAGCACTGGAATTCGAACTCGGTTCACCTCATTAGAAGGCGAACGTAACATTAGAAGGCTCATTGGAAGGCCAATGTAACTTTATAGGGTATTCTGTAATAACCATCCTCACTTTATAATTTTTAAATCTTTGTCAAAAAAGTCAAAAAGTATCTAGATTATTTGTAGCAATTATTATTCAAATTATTACATTTATCAACTTTTCTCTGTCTACTCATACAATCAAACAGGTTTTGTATTTTTCAGTTCTGCCTTCCTCAAATTAGTTGCACGCGATTTCAATAGCATTTTTGCTTTTCCCTGCTTAAATATCAATTTTGTATTCCGACACTGCAAATATTCCGGATCAAATTTCAATATAAATTATTGGTATTCTGAGTGCGGCATCCTTAACATTTTATACCATAATTTTTACAGTAATACTTTTTTAACTACAATGGTTCATTGATTTTACATATTACCGTAAAGATTACAGTATATCACATTTTTTTTTGTTTTCAAAAATTTTAAGGTTAAAAAGCATTTTACGAGAAAAAGTACTGATACCTGTGTGACGGTTTTTTTTTTGAATAATTTCATCAACAATTTTTCACAGTGTAATGTGCATACTTTATTTTTTTCGTTTTTCAGTAAGGATTTTTAAAATATATAGTAAGAGCATTAAGAATATTTTGTGAAAAAAATTATTGTCATAATAGTCGTCATACTTTTAGGGTAGGGGAGAGTGTGGTCAATTGTAACAGAGTACGATTGCAGCACAGCAAAAATTTCGAGTGTCGGGTTCTAGATTTGGTTCCTAGGTGGCGCACAAGGTGTATTTAATAAATCTACATACACAACCATTTTTATGTACTTTTGAAAGAGTTACATCACAAAAGATATTTTCACTCTACGTAAGTACTTTTATTGGTATTAGAATATTATATTGTAACAAAGTAATTTTGTTTAAACAAATAAAAATTATTAACCGAATATGTAAGAGGACACCTTAATTAATATTTCAAAAAAAAGGATTAGTTTTGTTAATCAACTAACATTGTTTTTAACAAATGAAGCTGAAATGGCTTCTTGGGGACGATTGTAACAATAAGTAAAGGGACGATTGTAACAGCTGAAAATAAATAATCTTATGTTTACAAACCATTACTTAACTCATTAAGAACCACCAATAGTTTCTTATATCATTTATATTATGTTGCATGTGCATTATTTTATTTATCTCCCTTCACAGCATAAATTAAAATTTTTAACCTCTTAAAGTTAGAAGTTTAACCCTTTAGGTCTCTGCTCATTATTATTTTTACTCCTGAAATATCACTACTATTTTGATCAATAAAGAAATATATCACAGTTGATAATATGTATAATTAACTATGTTTTTGTTGAATTTATGAACTGTTACAATTGATCCCGTAAGTGGGGACAATTGTAACAAATGCACGACTGTCAAAAATTGTTAATAACTAATATAATAACATTTAAAATAAGGTATTTATTTTTTTTCTAGTAGAGGATAATCTACTTTACTCGTCTGTCAATTAATACTAAGAATATATTGGATTTTTTGCTAGTTAAAAATAGTTAAGTAAAAAATGTTACAATTGACCCCACTCTCCCCTAGCAATTATGCTTTTTCAATAAAAATAATTTCAAATAAAAATCAATTTTAATATTCTTATATTTGTATTCAATCATCTCATTTTTAAAATAATAAATACAGTAATGTTCCTTAACTGAAAAAGATTATTTATCTTAAAGGAAATTCTGAATACTAACATAATATAAGATGAAGACATTCTCTTTTATTTGTTCGAATATGAAAACATTCAATTATTTCAAGTTTAATGATTAAATATAATTATTTTAAGACGGATACATGATTATGTAATTTGTAAGGAAATTCCCTCCCGTGATTCGAGATAAAATGAAAGTGATGCATCAATAATCAAACTGAAGCATTATGTCATGAGAATTGTGAAATTCATTAAAATTGTAACAAGATAAATATTTTTGCATATTTCCCGTGTATATGTGTCTAACAATAGCACAAAAACAAACACTGCTTTTAATTTTTGAATAGGAATAATTTAGGCAAAATATTTTGAATTTAAAATTTTGAGATAATATTCCGCACACAAAATACAAATTAACAGAACTCAGATACTAATATATATTAATAAATCTTCAATTTTTAAAAAAATAATATATAAGATATTCCGTAATGAAAGCACTTAATATACATTTTTAGAATCCTTCTCAAGAATAAAACACTAACTAAGGGACGAAAACTATCTCTGAAACGAAAAAAAAATAGAAAAATCTAATGAAACATGTTGAAACACTACACGGAGAAAAAAACTCGGGTAAAATTGTAGTTTGTCTACGGTAAGAACTCCCCCGCCACAACGTCTGAGGCCCTCTACTGCTATGGAAATAAAAATAGCACATTTCTGGCAGGGTAGCTTTCTCTTAACTCTAAGGCTAACACAATAAATCGAAAAAAAAAGACTCCCGACTCAGTTTCTTTCGCCGACCAATTGTTTAGACAGAGTCAAAACCTGTCCTAAACAATTACTTGAAAAAGTAATTGTTTATTGAATTACTTGAAATAGTTTTACCTCGTTACATTAGCCACCGCCACGGGTCCAGGCGAATAGCTATGGGAGTTCTTACTTTAGACAAACTAAACCGAATGAATGGTTTAAATACCGTATATTCCAAAATATACGGCATTTAAACCATTCATTCGGAAATTTTTCTATATATAAGGTAACGATTAACCGAAAATTCTGGTATTCAAAATTATAGCTCTTATTTCCACACATTTAGTAAAAAATACAAAACTGAAAAGTAAATTCATCCGAATAAAGGGTTTTCAAATGTATCACGATAAAATTGTCACATTTTAAGAGTTTATCAAATTTTTTCGTACATTATAGAACCATATTTTATTCTTAATTTTACCAAAATCATTATCAAAGCTTTTCGGCTAAAATTACGGAGCTTTTTGGTATTCTCATTGATCCAGACCCATGGGAAAGTTTATCTTATTCTGGTAGTTTAGACTTTACCTTTTATTTGGTATAGTAAGGAACGCGGGACTTAAATCATCGGAAACTTTTTTATTTTTACAGAAAACAGTAATGAGTTGAAATAAGATTATTAGAAACACTTCCAAGTTTCATAAGAAAATCAAACTTTTATTTAATTTTGTCGTTTCGGATTTATTGCTAGAGATTCGATAGATCTTCAAGACAAGGCTTCTAAACAAGGTTCCTTGAAAGGTTCCTTGACAAGGGTTCTAAAAATACATATTAAGGGTGGTTATTTCAAAACTCCCATTATATTGAATCAACACTAAAAAAACAATTGATTAGAGATAAATACAACAATAATATTTTCTCTAACGAAGCTATTATAAAAATGTATATTACTTTTTCTCAATATTTTAAATATTTGAAGTCAATAAATGAATATTTATATTACTTTGATTTAAAATATTTTACCTTCTATAAATTGGTTTAATATTTTATTTCTCAATTCCTAAGACATTTTCCGAAAATGTCACAAAAGATGTCAGTTCAAAATAGTAAGCTATTTTTCATCTGAAATAAAGATGGAATAAAATTTTTGGAACTATTTCAGCATAATATGTTCTTTGTCGCCCATTAAATATTTTTTCTTTCCTAGGAAATCCTAACAAATTGCCTTCATTCGCATTAAATTCCTATTTGTAGTTTTCCGAAATTACAGAATCGTGGCTGCTGTTTTGGGAATTTTCAACTTAGTAACAATAAGTATTTCTTGCAAAATTTCAAGGTAATAACTCGTTTCTTGTTTAGTATAGTTAACAGAATAAAAGACATATTTGCATTAAATTGAAAGCTTCTTTGAAAAATGCAGACAAGAAAGTACTTTGCAAAAGATTGTTTGATAAGAAATAAAAAAAAATTTCTTATGTACACAGGTTTTAGCGTCAGCTATAATACTTATATATTTTTAATTATATATTTTGCTCTTTCTAAAAAAGAATTTAATTTTTTATTTATTTTCTCCCAGATATTAACTTATACCCAAAAATATAGATTAAATGTCTTTTTCGTGAATCATATTGTTCAACAACTTTATCTAATAAATCTCTAAGACGCTTAAACAATTTTTAGCATTAGTGAGAGCCAATTTTTTCCTTTTTATAGAGTATTCCAAAATTCACGCAAGAAGTAATTTTGGAAGAAATTCACAGGTTTTCATAAAAATTGAGATTTGTTATTGTTTTTTTCCAGATATTATCTTTTGTGAAAAGAATATAGATTACATGCCATTTTCATTATTTAACTTCTTCATACCAAGAGAATCCCCCAAAACATTTAAGCAATTCTTCATAATAACGCGTACAATGTGTATTTTATTTTGTTCTTTATTTTGTTCTTCACCAAAAAAATAACCTCATTTTTTATACATTATCTCCGAGATATTAACTTATACGCAAAAATATAGATTAAATATCTATATTATGAATACTGTTGTGCACCAACTTTAAATAATGAATCTGTGAGACACCTTAACATTTTTCACGTTAGTGAGAGCTTATTTTCTTTGTCTTTTTTATTGAAAATTCCAAAATTCAAGAAGAAATTTTGAGAAAAAAGACGCAGGTTTTTAATTGAAAATTTTGATTTTTTTCTAGAAATTATCTTGAAAAAAATATAGATTAAGTGCCGATTTCATTGTTTAACTTATTCATACCAAGAATCCCTAAAACATCTAAACAATTCTCCACAATAATGCATATATTTTGTATGCTTTTTTGTACCAAAAAAATAACTCAATTTTTTATATATTTTCTCCCAAATATTAACTTGTACGCAAAAATATGGATTAAATATGTATGTCATGAATAATGTTGTGCAACAACTTTGCGTAATGAGTCTTTCAGAGTCATAATGAGAGAGTTTTAATGAGTCATAATGAGGCCTAAACAATTTTTCACGTTATTGAGAGCCAATTTTTTCTTAATTTTTTAATTTTGAAAGAAATCGCAGGTTTTTAATTAAAAAGTGAGGATTTATTATTATTATTAGCCCTGAACTGTGAGAGCAGTATTTTTTTTTGCTCGTAACATTTTCTGGTACAAATTGCACAGAATTCAAACCTTGTGTGAATTTTAGAACTAGTTTGTTCTCAAATTTATTTTATTTAGAGGCTAGAAACGTCGTTGATAATATGTGAGCAAATCACAATAGAAATACTTTATTCAAAGATTCATGCACAATATTAAACTTTTAGTAATAATATTGATTTATGAAATTATGTTGTTCCATGTAATTGAAAAAAAATATTGCACAGAATTTGCTTTTTAAATAATTTTAATTTTTTTAAATAACTTTAGAACAAATGTTACATTAAATTTCAGAACATTTATAATTTAAAATTCACATCTTTTGAAATAAGAGCATTTCTTATATTTTATTTTAAATTTAATTTTGTTTAATATATATGAGCATATATTTTTGAAACCAATTCAACTAACACTGATTTTACACTTCTTTTTAAAAATTAAAATTTTTTAAAAAAATTGTGGAGCAATATTTTTTTAATTTGGTATATCAAAATTGCATTTCAATTTAGTAAAACAATTAGTGAAAAATACGAAACTGAAAAGTAAATTTAACCGAATAAATAGTTTTTATGACAACTCTAAAATAATATGATAAAATTACCAAATTTTACCATATTTACTAAATTTTATCACTGATTATAAAACCATATTTTACTGTTCAATTTTACCAAAATCATTACCAAAGCTCTTCATTAAAAATTACCGATCTCTTAGTCTCCCCCATAGAGCCAGAAACACGAAACTTTTACCACATTTTGGTAGTTTCTACCATAGTTGTTTTCTTTGTGTAATATCTTCATGATTTATTAATCACGAAAATAGCATCCCCTTAAGAATTTAATTTCTTAAAATTATTCACTTTTTATTTTGTTTGTAATTATAAAGCGATAAAAAAATAGTATATAATTCGCTTTGCTCACAATTCTACTTTGGGAGTTGAGGTCTAAATTTAAAAATATCTCTGCTCTTTAGGTAATCCTGGAGTTAAGAAAATTTTAAGATGTTTTATAACCCAATATCCCACACATTTTAGTTGCTAAAATTTATGGAACAATAATTTCTTCTTCTGGATGTAATAATACTTACAACCATAAATCTAAAAATATGAGACTAAATCTTCAATTTATTTAAGTACCTAAACCTTTCAGCGTTGACTTATTTCCTGAAGTCAATAACTTGATACTTTATAATTATAAAGATTGCAATCTCGTTTATTGATCTCATAAGTGATCCGCTTTTTAAGGAATTAATAAAAAAAACACAAAAATGTTGGCTTAAATTTCGGCTGTTTTTCTTTTTATTATTATTTCTATTAATCATGTGTATACGAATTCTAAGAATCTAGATTTTTTGCTGAAAAAATCAATTTTTATTTTCTATTAAAATTAATACCATCGAAAGAAATTTAGATTGTTATCATTTTTAACAGTAAAAAAATTAATGCTTATTAAGTCCAAAAATTTTTTTTTTCTAATACGCTTATCGATATGTAAAAATGCTTTCTTATTTTGAAATATATTTAATCTGAAAATAACATCTCGTAACTTCGTACCGGCATTTGAATTAAGTTAATTTTCAAATCATTAAATAATAATACAATATATTTTTTTGTATTTTCTATGTACTTCTTGTTTCATTTATAACATTTTCATCAAAACTTATTGTACATAGAGTTTTCCAATATCAAACCGTCAAAAAATAAAATAAAAAAAAAGGAAATTTTGTGCCGCAGATTAATATTTAAAGGAGATAAAAAAAACAGAAACATTATCAACATCTGCCAATGCATTATTGAAGAAGGCAGGCCTTATGAAGTTTTAAAGTATTGTAAATAATTGTTATTTGTCTAGTCTCAGTTTCCATTGGTAATCAAACTGGATATGGCATTTTTAATCCTTACCTCCTCGCTAATGACTCCTTCAGTATTGGTAACGCTTTTGTTTGAACATTATTAATGTCAATTCATGGTCCTCAATAAATATTGTAACTAAGCTTCGGCAAGAATTAAAAAAATATATGTCTTTTGTATTCAGCCGTTAAGAATGTAGATTAATAAATATTGAGAAATTATAGCATTTTTGACATGAACTTGAAAAAACTCAATAATCATGATTAATAAGTGATATTTTGACAAAAATTAATTTAGCACTCAATGTTCAACGCAAAACTGTTAATGATTTTTACTTTTTGATTATATCATACTGATTATATATTTTGTATTTAAATATAAGATTGGGACAGGGGGCTTGTGTAAACATCGGGATAGTATAGACACCTTGAAAAAAAATTTTATTGGTTATATTTCCTCTGTGAGATATCGCAGATTGGCGACATTGATGTATACTTCTATGTGCAGTTCCATAAACACAAAATGAATTGAAATTCGTAAGAGAAGGTTTTTAAGATGCAAAAGTAACTTTCAAAATTTCTCTTTACTCTTTTATTAACATATTTTATTTTCAGAATTTCAGCAAGAGGTCATAATATGTTATAAATTATACTATTTTTGCCTATTTTGATATTAACTTTTGCTGTGTATCGTTTCATTTAAATAGCATTAGGCATAAACTAACTGGTGTCTTCTCGGGACAATTGTGGACACATTTTTTTTTGGGATGTGTGCACTTGCCATTAGAAGAAATATGAATTTATTATAAACATAAAACATTTGATGTTACTTATTTTCTAAATTAGAATGATTTTGTTGAATGATATACATTAACAAATTACCGAATAATTTTGGAGTAATAAATTCTGGCTTTTAAAACAACTCCAAATTGCGTATTAGTACATAAGGAGCGCAATCTCTCGGTCAAAATATGAACTATTTCGTAATGCAAATTTTTTCCATTGTCCATATAATGCATAAACTAAGTTTAATCTACATCCGTCGACCAGAACGTTGACGATGTTGGTCTTAAGAGGATAACTTTAGTTATGACCACCCTGTATTATATATATATATATATATATATATATGGGTCATTCTCACAAAAACAGGCATTTTCATGTCTCCAGTATATTTTATGTTTGTATTACAGCTTACGAAAAAAAAATTCAGGGAAAGTGTCCTTCAGAATGCAAGCTAACAAAAGAATAAAAATAAAATTGTCAATTTTTATTTTTTATTTAATTTAGGTAATTAAAATATACCAATATGTCATTCCCTCACTTGTCCCCACTGCTGATTTAAAAAAAGAAAAAAATTGTTTCTGAAATACATTTTTTTTTTGTTGCAAATTCGTGTTTTTTATTTCAGAATACTGAAATATAGAATTCAGAAAATCAATTTTAAATTTAATTTCTGATAAAAATATTAACTATATATTATACTATTTTAAACTTTATCCCCAGTGTTTCGCGTCATTCCCTCACAACAATGTTCTTATCACCTGCAATCTTCTTAGAATAAAAATATTTTAATAAAAACTTCAGAAGTTCATCCGTCATAGAACAAAATTACTGGCATCATAGAACAAAATTGCAGTATGTTTCCATCTTCAACTTAAGGAAGCTTTGCTGTGGAATAAATTTGAATGAATCAAACCAGGTAAAAGTTTTTATTCATTCCCTCATGTCATTCCCTCATGTCATTTTTTAGAGTAAAATAAAATACAACTTCATCGAGAAAGTGAATAATTATATGTTGCCTTGTTGTGTGAATATAATTGTATGTGATTGACTTCAGAAACTAATTAGGCCTAACTGTAATTTTTAAATTTTATTGAATTCGTCATTCCCTCACTAGTGCATAAAGTGAGGGAATGACGCTGAAGTGAGGGAATGATTCAAGATGAGTATATTATTAAATTTTTTTTGTTCAATCGTGCCAGCCAATTTTATTTCCCAAACCTGTAAAAACTATTAAATATATAAGTCTAAATTATAATAAATATTAGATATACTTAGTATGTTATCATTTTCAAACTTTAGGTAGATGTAACTTAGATAAAAACATGTATTAAAATAAAATATCATTCCCTCACTATTAGTCATTCCCTCACTTTTTAAATAGTGAAAATAATTAATTTACTTATTAATTAATTTGAAAAATAAATTAAAAAATTAATAAATTAATTTATTAAATTAATTAATTTATTTATTAAATTAATTAATTATTAATTATTATAAATTAATTAATTATAAATTAACTATTTAAAAAATTAATTCATTTAAATATTAAGTATAATTTATAGGATATATACTTTCCTTATAATGCCATTACATATTTCTATTAATATAAAAAGTTTCAGAGCTTTTTATTCAGTTTACTTTTTTGGGATTTTATGAACTGAAAAATGACAGTTTTCGTGAGAATGACCCATATATATTACCTCAATTAAAAAATTTAGCTCGGAATCTTTATATCTATCCACTTTTTAAAGGTTTTAAGAAAATTTAAAGGAGTTGTTTTATCAAGTTTGTGAAAAAAATATAATTCTATATAGATTAATTAATGAAGAAAGGAAAGTTGTTTTATAAATATTTATTTTCTTCCATACATCCAACTAAAACATCAAAAGAGAAAATAGTCCCAACATCTTTCTTGCGAGTTTTCTTCATTGCTCCAGTGAGCGAAATATCGTTGCTCTCCATATGTTGTGGATTCAGACCATTTCATCATCAAATTAAAACTTTTAATACTCTCAACTCTTAAACACTCTTAACTTAATTTGGTTCTATGCTTTCAAATGAATCGAAGTGAATAATAGATTTCAAGTGTATTGATTTGCGTTCAAACTGTCTTTCTCTTTATAATGAAATCCTTTATCACAAATCAGTACTTTAATTAAAATATATCAATATTTATTCTCCAATAAGACTTAGATTGAAATTAGTTGCAATTTTGATTTGATAAAACGGTTGTTGATTAAACGTTTTTGAGTTGTATTAAACGATTATTTAATAACTTATCGAGTTCATCCACACTTGACATGTAGTGTGGGGCTAGTTTGGACGAGAAAAAATAACATTTTTTTATAAGAAAATTTATGGGAAAACAACTTATACTTTATATTTTACAACTTAATACTTTATGACTTGTTTCCAGATATAAATCAGAGTGTAGATCAGATAAACATTCAAATTACATTTAAGAAAAGAGTGCATGAAATAAAAATTATATTAAATATAGCATTTTGACAAATTTGCAAAAAGTGCACACACTATCCCCCTCTCCCTTATAAATAAAAAAAAATATTTTCTATTAATTAGGTTCGATTGTTATAAATTAAAACCAAATTAATAACACTGATTTAGCGTAAATGTAACTTAAGCATGTAGCTTAAATGCGAGTTATTTCCATCAAAATGTCCTCCACGAAGGCTGGTTTGTCTCAATGCTTGATCTAGGAATTCCATTGTCTTCTGAGATGAGTTTAAATTTACAAGGATACGGAGCTGAGCATTGACAGTTGTAAACTCAAAATTGGGTCGACTATTCAACTTCGGTTGTCAAATACAAAAGACGTGCTCTGAACCTGTTGTCGAGAGTTTAAACGTAGCACGAAAGGTCTTTTAGATTTATTGCAACAACATGACTTGCTATGATAGCTTTCAATTCGGTTTCATTTAAAAAAAGAACTTTTTTTTTGAAGTACACCTTTATTTAAAAATAGGAATATTATCAAAAAAGGAATTATTTTATAATGTAATTTTCTTTCCATGGTCCGTATTATGTGTAAACCAAGTCTTAATCTACATCCATCCACCAGAATGGAGACGATGTTGGACTTTAGAGGGTAACTTCAATAATGACCACCCTATATTAAAGGCTTAACAATAAGTAAGTTTTTATTTATAACATGATATTGTCTATAAATGAAAGCAATTTTACTCAGTCAAACAAGATGAATTTTTGTAGTAAAAGAGAAACTAACGAATGAAGTAAAAATAAAGAAGATTTAATAGACAGGCCGCAGTTCTATTGGCAAATACTATTATCACTACGACATACAGAATAAAGAGAAGCACAAAAATATTACAAAATCAGCCAAGTTGCAACAAGAATCAAATTAGTCCCTATTTAACTCCATCTTTCAACTCAAGTTACTGACCATATTCTGCGGTAGTATCAGCAAGCATTTACTTTATTCACTTGTTAACTTTTCTAATATATATATATATATATTTATATATATATATATATATATATATATATATATATATATATATATATATATATATATATATATATATATATATATATATATAAATAGAAAATACTTCAGAAAAGTTAATAAATTAAAGAAGAAAATGTCAAGTTTTAAATATAAAAAATAATTGTCAAACCTTTTTTAATAATTATCTAAACAATTTTTTCTATAATTTAAAAAATTTGAGTCATGGGATCTTATTTATCGTAAACTGTATTGATGCCTAATTTCCTGTACCAAAATTACATATTTGCTTAAAATAAACTTTGCATCTCAAAAATGAAAATTCCTAATTTCTGTAAACTTTTTTCAACATTCTTAGAATGTACATAATAACATTTTTAATAAAAATTGAGAAGCCATCTCATTGAACTGGAAATTAAAAAAAAGTTCTGAATAACAAAAGCTGCTTTTCTACGAAGTATTTTATTTAGAATATTCTAAACTCTCCATCTTGTAGCATTCCAGGCTTGTTCAAGAATTTATTTATGACGTTTATCAATTTTCTGAATATTTTCCATCATTTTTTCGCAAAACAAAAAATTAATTTAATGCTGACAAGAAATATTTTATTGACTATGACAATCACGTATTTCTTAATGTTTGAATGGAAACAAATAAACGCCATTTCATATATAAATGCAAAAACAATTTTGAACAGATAAAAGAGCTTAAAAAAAATTTGAAGTTTTTTTTTTTAAACTTATTCTAGTTTGTTACATTTTATAAGTTTAATTGTTTACTTTTTGCTTAAACAAATATGAAAATAAAAAGTCAAAAACCTCTTCTCATTGTTTAAAATACTTAATTTTACATAACACATAGTCACTAATTACATATATGTACAGTGTACAAAAAAAAATGATCATTTTTTAATATTGATCAGATTTTCAAAGACTAAAATTTTACCATAATGATTAAGGGATTAATCAAATTTTTAAACATACGACTTTTTTAAAATTAGATTACGCCGAAACAATATTTTCTCATTTAAAATTACAGACTAAAAAATCATGTAACAAGTTTGCAGACATTAAAATATGAAATTGTTTTGACCATTGTAAAATAAATTAAGAAGGATAATTAATAAAAATAAATAATAAAAAACAATTGATAAAAATTATTTTCATAAGAAATTATCTTTGGAAAAACGAATTTTTCAATTTTGTTTTAAAAAAATTCCGTAATTCATTTGCGAAGTTCTCGAAATAAAGCAAATTACGTAAAAAGTAAAATTACACTGAGAAAAAAAGTATGGTCAAATCTACCAGAATATGATTAAATTTACTGTATTTCTGGCTCAATGGCATCACCCAATAACTCGGTAATTTTTAAATTTACTTTTTAGTTTTTTTTCACTAAATGTGTGGCAGTAAGAATTTTTATTTTAAAAACAAGAATTATTAGTAAACCATTACAATATGAACGATAAAAATTCCCAATGAACTGTGTAAATACCGTATACTTTGGTTTTATTGACCTGGAGTATGGTTCTTTTTTACCAGAAATGCCATTACCATATAATACGGTAGTTTTACCAGAATTTTCTTTTCGTTGTGTAACATTAATGAGTTCAAACTTTTGACCGCTCTCCAAACTAAGCCATTGGGGCCATATTTTCTAAATTACGGCTACTTCACTCATTTCAAGATTCAAGGATCTAAATACGTCGAAACTATTTATATTTAATCAGATAAAGTACGTTTTTGTGACTGACTTTATACCTTGTAATATCGTCAGCACTAATTAATTATCAAAATTTTGAGATAAGTCCTTGAACCATAAATTGAATCTCAGTATAAGAAAAAAAGATAATTAGATGAAAAGTTATTCAGAATATTCTTAATTTACCCACTATACTTTTGGTGCTTCTTGCATTAAGCGATTTTATTTTTAAAATAAATTTACGAAGCAATGATTTTTTTTCAATAGATAAAAGTGTGCAATATTCGTAAAGGTAAGAATATATATTTTTAAATATGACAAAAATAAATATTGCAATTCAAAAGTTCTACTCGTATTACTTAATTATTGCTTTTAGAGATAAATACCGAAATGATTTCTACAGTTTTCAAACAAAGGTCATATAAACGTCATACCAGCATGCGTGTTTAAAACTGCCAAAGAATAAGGATATAAACATCGATGATTTAGTAGTTTTGCAGCAATATTATTCATATATGCAAATTATAGTTTTGTCTAGCGATACAATATGGAAGTGAGTTATGATGCCATATAGTTTGAAACGAAGTTAAAAGTTGCACAAAATTTATTTTGAGTTGAAAAATCAAATGATTTTTTAACTTTAGCAGCACAAATTGCTTTGTTTAATAAAACTTTTAAACTTATGAAAGATTTGAGTTTTGTTACACTTTAACTTAATTGGAGTAACTTAAAATTCTTTGAATTTATTTTTCTGTTAAGAACTATTTTGTTACATTTCGTTATTCGAAATAAAGTAAAAATGGCTAAATGACTGGCTTATATTTAATAACTGTTTATAAGTTATAATAGTTTTTAAATTGTAAACTAATATTTGCTTATTTTATTTGTTTAAATACCCGATTTTAATATTTTAGCAATGCCAGATATATAATTCAATTTATAAAATCTCATAATATAATACATTCAAAAAATAATTTTAACAAAAATTAATTTTGTGCTTAAGATTCGTCTTATGTTCAATCAATTGCACACTGTGAGAATGTTCAATCTAAAATTATGGTAAAATAACTGGCAGCAGTCTGTCCATCCAATTAACCGTAAAGTTTACAATAAGGAACATTTTTCACCTTTACTGTTTCAAAACCGTTTACAACTAGTTTGGTTTCAAAACCGATAAAAGGAAATTTATTTGGACTTAGGAGTTAGGTTTTGTCAGTCGATGGACATTGGTAATAAGTGGTGGTTGAGTTATCAAATTATCCTTGGAAGGTGGGTTATTTAGTGTATCTGGTGATGCCATCTATTTTTTAAAGAGAGTATCGTATTCTAATAATCCAGGGTCACAAAATGGGGAATGCAGGACATTGGAAACTCTTTATATATTGAATGGAATGGAGAAAATATTGTGTTATCAACGCTGGGACTCAAGCCCTCGTTCTCTCGATCATGAGATCGATGTCAGATTAGCTGTTATCGCTATAACACATACCCAGCTGCAACGAATTTAGTGGCTTCATTAAGTGGACCTGGTTAATTCTGGTTGCTTAGTATTAGATGAAAACAGTTAATAAAAAGTTTTTCCCTCAGTTGACGGTTTGAATGCCATCTTATTTATGGTTATTTGACTGTTTTGTTTGAATATGGTAAAATAACAATTAAATAAATAGTTATTTAATCATTTTTTCCGAGAAATTTCTATCAGAGCAGTAATTATGTCGGAGAGAAATAAGTTTGCCGAAATTTATTAAATTCTTCAAATATAAATTTTATTCGTCAAAATTTATTAGAATTTCTATTTCGTTATAATTTACAAAAATTATTCTCAAATGCAACTTGAATTAAATATTGGAATTAAGTGTAAATCATGTTGTAAGTATACAATAGTTCATAAAAAAATCCTTCTTCTGAAAAAATTGGGTTTTATTCAGAATATTTTTTTAAATTATAAACTTAATAAATTTTGTTTAATTAATATCAATTTTAGCATATACAAACTGCAATTTGATTTCGTATTTCCTTTTTTTTAATGCAAATTTAGTATTTTTTCAGATATATATCTGAGCGAATTTGTTCTAATGTATTAATGGTTTTAAGAAACACTGATGAAAATCATCTGAAGTTTGCTACAATATCAAATTTCAAATACTTGGCTTCGCTGAGCTCAATATAAAATGCTATTGGTTGAAAAACCAATAGCCAAGTCGAAGGTTATTTAAGAAAGTTGCATTTTTCGTTCATTATACCCTCACAGTACATCACAAATATTGATTACAAACGTAAAAGCATTTGAAAAATATGTTTGATACACTGAGAGCACTGACTAAACTACATATATTTTAAACTGGGAATTCAAAATCTTCTATAACTGAAGAGATTTATCTAGTTTAACAAAAAACTTCTTTACCTGTGTTTTTGAGCAAACAAATCGAAGCAAATGGCAAATCATGAATATCAACAACATAGCAGCTCTATATGTGAGCTGTTTTCAGCTAGAACATGGCTGTTCTGCTTTATATTGTATTCTCTGTATCACTTTTAAAAAGAATTTATACTGATAACTGAGTATCTTTCATAGAATGGAGAAGGAAAAAGCATCAAGTATCAAACAAACAAGTATCAAAAGTTTAATTAAAATATAATAATGGATTTTTTTATAACGTATTTATAATTTTGCACACTTTGATAAGATTTCTAAGTTTTATCATTAAATGATGCTTAGCGCTTAAAGATATGTCCAATGGACTAAATCATCAATATTGGCTATGAATTAAGCCATGACCGGGAAGTCGTACTATATATATATATATATATATATATATATATATATATCAAGTATTGATTAGAAACGTAATAGTGTTTGAAAAAAAATTTGGTACACTGAGAACGCTGACTAAATTACATGAGTCTTACACAGTGAATTCAAATTCCTCTAGAATTGAAAAGGCTTATGCAGTTAATTAAAAAACTCTTTTACCTGTGTTTTTGAACAAACAAACTGAAGCAGGGAAAGAAGGAACTTGAAGCATCAAAAGCTTGATTGAAATATAATAATGTGTTTCTATTAAGTATTTATAATTTGCACACTTTGAGCACATTTCTAAGCCCTATCATTAAATGATGCTTCGTGCTTAAAGATAAGTCCAATGGACTAAATGGTCGATGTTGGCTAGGCTTCAAGCCATGACTGAGAATATATATATATATATGCATGGTGTAATACGGGCATGGGTGTAATTTTTCTCTCTGCTCTATCAGTCCTGGTGATGTTCAGGTGAAATTGATGCACCTATATGGTGCTCACGATAAAGTGATTCTTGGAGAAGTTAGTACATCTGGCACTGCGAGATAGTTTGTTTGTTCTTTTCGGAAAAAAATGGAATGACGAAAGATTTCTTCAATTTTGACGAAATCAGTTTTCTTGAAGAAGGGAAGATAGTTATTTCGTGACTTGGCGAAAATTTTGATCGAAGTATTTTAGTTGCTGTAGAATATGTTTATTAAGTTTTTCATATACTAAGAAAAAAAGTATGGCCAAAACAACCAGAATATTGCAAAATTTACCATGTTTCTGACTTTAAGGGAACACGAAAGCGCATTGGTAATGATTTTAGTTAATTAATAACAAAATATTTTTCCATAATTTGTGATAAATTTAGTAAATTTGGTAATTTTATCATGGTACATAAGAACATGGCATAAAACCATTTATTCAGTTAAATATACTTTTCAGTTCTGCAGTATTTACTAAATGTGTAGCTATAAGAACTATAATTTTGAAAACCAGAAATTCCGGTAACCGTTGTTATATGAATTGTAAAATTACTGAATGAATGGTATAAATAACGTATAATCTGGCTTTATTAACCAAAATAATGTTTTTTTATTAGAAACGCCAAGATAATATAGTAATTTTACCCAAAAAAAAAATTACTGTGTAAGTAAAAGACTTTACAAAAATGACAAAGTTACGTCTGAAATCCTTTTGCTAGAAAATAAAACATTTTCGTGTTCCTTTTAAGACATTTTTAACATTTCAGAAGCGTTAATAAAACATTTTGTTCGATGTCAAAAAACTGATATTCCTACCCTTTAGAGACTTTGTTTTAAAACGTTTTCTGCATTGTGGAGAAGATATTTTAAGTTCTCTGAAAAAAACATATCTTTCTTAGACGGATTTTAATTTTTGACCCTCAAAATATAGGAGGTAACCGCAATCTGGAAAATATGGTCCCAATAGTTTAGTCAGGAGAGCTCTCCAGAGTTTGGACACCTTAATGTTAATTTTACTTTCTGCCTATTTCACCATGTCCCGAGAACTTTTTAAGCAAATTGAAAAAAATTTTCACACAGTTATAAAATTTGTTTATCCTGAGATAATTCCACGTGTAATATAACTTTTAGTAAATATTCCTTATTTGTATTATCTTGTCTTAAAACAGTCGAAAATATTTTGAATTGCACAATTTTTAAGGAATGCAATTTTGAATGGCTAAATACAAAATTTGAGCAATATCCGGACAATATTTCCTGAGAAATTTTCTGAATTGTCCGTTTATTATCTTTTTTATTTATTTATTTTTTTTTTTTTGCGCTCTGTACGGCAATGAAGCAGTTTTTCTGATAAAACTTGGTTCAGCGATGTACCAAAAACGTTTTTTAAACAGAAAAATGGAGTAATAACAATAATAGTCAACAAAATTTAGTTGACTTTTTTTATTAGACTAATTTTTATGTGCAAATGCTTAAAATTTAGATTGAGTAGTAGTGCAATCTAACTTTTTAAGTTTCGTTCTTAACATAACTCATCTTTTATTTATATATGCATATATATATATTTTTTTGGAATTAAGCTACATTTATTTTTTATCCTGAAAATATGCTTTTAATTTTTTTCATTTTCCACTAGTGTCTACAAATAGGAATAATGTTTAAAGACTTAAATTATTTATTATCTTCAATACCAATTACTTGTATCCGTTTTAAAAGTTAAACATTGTGAAATTTGAACTTTTTTAAGAGAACTCGTAATATTACCTCCGTTGTCTGCTCTTATAAGATTGGTCACATTTCACGTTCCTTTTGATTCAGTTGTAGTTCTTTTTGGTATTCTGAAGGAATCTCATATTACCTACTTAACAGTCGACTCTCGCAATGTTCGAAAATAGAGAAAAAAAGAACTTCTAAGTACGACACTGATTCTTCTATCGTAATTACTTCCGACATTCCATGGTAAAAAAGATGTTCGAAAAAGGGAATTCCAGATAGAAATATGTGAAAGTTATGAAAAAATGATTTCGAATTTAGTCGAAGTCTTCATTTAGTATTAATAAATCCTTAAAGCTAATGCGAAGTTCATTATCTGACAAAAAGATGGGAAATATTGCACCAGGAATACCCCTTATATCATTCTTTTCTATAGAATCTTTTCAAATTTAAAGCTTTTTCTTAGATATTTAGAACGGTTCTATTTCTAAAGGGATTATAATATTTCTTAAAAAGGATCGAATTCAACTTCCAACGTTGTGATAATAAATGCGGAATAAGAAAATGATTTTTCCATTTGCTTTCGGTCTTAAGATTGAAGTTAGCAACAGTGCATCAAATATCAAAAATATTGGAACTTTTCGAAGCATTGTTTTTTTTATTTTCGAAAAGCATTGTAGAAGTCAGAGTTTAATTATTTTCGTATACTTTGAGTATCCTTATAATTATTTTAAAAAACATATCTTTTGCTTAAAAAGACTTAACATACCTCTTTAAATATTTAATTTTTATTTTAACTGCTACTTCTTATTTTAAATGGAGCAGAATTGCATTTTAACATCACTATCATTGTAAAATATTTTGAATCAAATTTCGGTAAAAAGTACATTTCACCGTTAAATCCATATTTACCATGAAATTGTACGGAACGAAAAATTTATAATCGTAATATTTATAATAATATTTTCTGTAACATTACTGAATCACTGTAATGAAATAAATATTACTGTGAAAATTTCGATATAAAATTTTGAGGTTAAAATGGATTTTACAGTAAAATTACTTTACGGAAGATGCATACAGGGTGTCAGTATTTTTACCGCAATTTGAACAGGAATTTTTTACAGTGTAGAAAACGAACTGTGTCTCAGTTTCTACCCTGTCAACTAATAAGCTGTAGTTAGTTATACACAAGCATTTATTGCCATCTCATTTGGGAACAATTTTTTTCCTAACTGAGAATAATATACCTTAAAGACTGTACTGATCAATAAATGAATTTTAAAAATTAATTCTAGTTCAGATATTTTACTTAAAAGAACTCAGGGCACATTTTTAAAAGTTTTAAAAATGTATTCATTTGAATTTTTTGTTTTGTTGTACCATCAGAATATACCAAAATGTGTTCAAAAGCCTTTAGAAAAACATTTTAAAAGGTGACGGTTTCAATTTTTTATGTAACGGAAATTATTTTTTAATGATAAATTTTTAAGATTTAATTTTATTGAAATAATCCAAACTTTAATTTGGCTTCAGATTTTTCCATTATCATTTTTAAAAAAGGCTCATTCTAAAGTTGCTATTTTTTATTTTGACAAAAGAATTTTCTTTCCCTCGAGATAAATTAAAGTAAAATACTTATAATAGGCATTATTCAATTTTTATGGATTAATATTTTTCAGTTTTTTGTGACACCTCAATTAAAAATTGAAAAAATGTTTAAAAAAAATTTAGTCATAGTAAATGAAAAACAGTCAAAATCTCCATCATCTCTTGGAATTCGATGTAGAAAACAAAACTAAATCTTACATCGCATTTAATTCAGATGAGCACATCTTTTTCATCATTTTAAAAATAAATTAATAAAATACCTAAGTTTTCAAAATGCTTGAGTAATGGACATTTTTAGTCTAATTTAAAGCAAACTTACTTTATTTTCGGCCTATTTTATCTGATAATTTTTTCAATTCTTATTACAAGAAAATGGAGAAATTCAGACTAGATATTTTTATTTACAACAAATCAACATTTAATCTATCATATTTTGAGTTATATCGAAAATTCGAAACATTTGTAAAACTTTTTAAGTTTTAAAAAACATATGTCCTATGGAAGATATATGAAAATATTCAGTTTACTTAATACATAGTATTACAGCATTAAGCAAACATTTAAAAATTGTCCAGGAATTTACGCAATATTTTTGTCACATAACATAAATATTTCTTGTAAAAAAACTCAATCTTTGATCAAATATTCTAGGAATATATTTTAAGTAATTAACAGAGTGGCCCAAACCGACCACATTTAATATCTATATTTAAAAGAGTGGTTGAATGTAGCATACTACAGGTTGTAAAACAACTGTAGTCGCTACATTTTTTCGTAGTTTGTAAGTGTACTACTTTTTTTAAAAAAAAAAAGTTGTACAGTGAGTAGTGCGATACAAAAAAAGTAGTAGTTTGTAGCGATTCCTGGCATCTACTTTTAACGTTAGTTTAGTAAAAAAACATGACTCTAATGCAACTAATTTTTCGAATTTGATTGGTAAAATTCTTCTCCGATCCGTTAATGGATGCAATAAAAATGATCATGTGGCTGTAGCTGAGCATTAACATAGAATACGTGAATTAACATAGAATATGTGAATACACGAATTAAACTAGCCATTACGAAAAATAAACAATTAATCACCTTGATCACACTTTCACATGTGAATGTACACACATGAAACATTGATATTATTTCAACGGAAAAGAACGTATTTCCGATGTATTTAATTTCTTAGAAGAAATAAAAGAACTTTAAACAATTACAATATTTCAAGTAATTGATAATATCGCGTTTTTAAATATTTCTTATTTATTTCATTATATTTCATGTAAGTTCGTCTCTTTAAAGTAGTGAAGTAGTTACTTAATTTAAAAGTAGTTTATATTCACTATATTTAAAAAAAATTAGTTGTAGTTAGCTACATTTGAACAAAGTAGTTGTAGTAAGCAACAAAAATAATGTAGTTTTTCGGACCACTGATTTAAAATATTTCCCCCCTCTGGGAACCGGAGTTAAGTAACGATAAAACAAAAACGTTATTGGAATCTAACACATTATTACTAAGAAAGATTAGATCAGGAAATCAAAACCTGTTTGTTTGCCGAAATAAAAGGCTTTTATTAGGCACACCTCCAAGTTTAAGAAACGAAACAAAACAGGCTTTGATCTTTTTCATTCCGCATTTCTGACTGCTGATTTGATAGATTTCAATATATAGGTTATTGAAAACTTCATGAACGTTATTGAAATCTAACAAATTACTACCCAGAAAGATTTGACTGGAAACAGCAAAACCTCTTTGTTTGCGAAATAAAAGGATATTATTAGGCACACCTCCAAGTTTAAGAAACGAAAATAGGTTTTGATCTTTTTCCTCCAGCATTTCTCACTACTGATTTGATAGATTTCGATGACATTTTTATTGCTTTCCTGCTTAAATACTAAGCTGCAGTCCCTCGTGTATGTTCTTATTAAACTGGTTTTATGGAACATCCACACCATAAAAACGGATTCTGGAATTTCACGAAACTTTCTTCTATTTTGACGAAACCGTTTCTTGGTCTATGCTCCGAGAGAACATTTCGTCAAAGAGATTAAATAACTATCGTCATTTCTGAGAGGAAACATTCGTCAAAATTAAAGAAATTTTTCGACATTTTAGTAAGCAATCTCCCACAATGTATTGCGATGAGGTTCCGAATTGAGAAAATATTACAGTCATATATTTGATTGTTCGCGTTTCGTCACAAATCACGTGATTTCGTGACGAAATTATCTACATAATTAGAGAAATACAGCTCAAGGTTTGCGGAATCGTCGAAAAGGAGAGTTTTATTTCTGAGAGTGTAGCCTGTTCTTAAGTAATGGAATTTAGGAATCAAATTTATATTGATTATTTTGAAAATAAATTTGCATAACTACGAATAGATACAGTACAATTTTTTACTACCGTGTGTTATAGGTAAATTTATAAAATAAATGATTTATTAAAGGAAATCTTACTTTAAGAAATTGGTTTTTAAAACGTTCCGGAAACGATTATTTTAATAAATTATGGAATTGCTTTAGTATTTTCAAAAATGCTATTAATTCTCCTTAAAATAGTGAAAAATTATAATTGTATCCAAATTTCAAGGCGCGATAAGATTTAGCTTTGATTTTTCCTCCCTTTGGGCTTCAAATATTGCTGAATCTTTGAAGCTTTTTTTGTCCATGACCGGTTTTCACATACTTTTTTTCTGATTTAAAAAAAAATACCTCAAAAAAAGAGAATAAATCAATATAGATACATAGCATATAATTAAGATATATGCATAAGAAATATTTTACTTTAATTTAATTTCTGATTTCAGTTTGGATGCATAAATTTTTTTAGAAGTAAAAAATTGGCAGTTTTAAACTTAGAATTTTTTTAATTGTTTCAAATGCTAACAACAAGAAATACAGAACATGAATACTTTTATTTTTTAAAAAAATTAACTTCATGTTCGAACGTGTTCATGAAAAACGACATGTTCATTGATTAAAAAATGTTAGGTAAATTAAATAAAAAGTTAAGTTAATTATAAAAAATTAATGCCGCAGAAAATTTGCGAGAAAATTTTTTTAATGATGCGAAATACTTTTATTCGCATTTTACCTAATTCAGCTTTTTCCAGTTACTTAATATTTCAAAACTGAAAAAGTATGTTTATTTTAAAATTTCAATGTAAACATTTTGCGCTTTTTTAATCTAAAAATCCTATAGTTTCATATTATTAAAATTACTTATTCTTAAAATTTTTTATTTTTAAAATTATTCTCTCTTGAATTATTTAGCCTCAAAATTATTTAGCCATGAAGTTGTTTCATCATCAATTTTTTTTTCTTTTTTAGTATTGAGATCTTAACACTTACTTCTTTAAATAAGTTATTTCTTTTTTTTATTATTTATATGCTATTTATTATAGAAATACGCATTAATCAAAAATGAACGGATATCACTGATTTTTTTCCCTAAAAGCTGAGATTGGTAAATGAAAGCGATCTCGGATCAAATCCTTCTTCACTCAAAGCAGTTCTTCTTTAAATTGACATTAAAAAGTTTAAAAAAAATTGTTTTTAAATAAGTATGGATCCCAGTTCTACCCCAATTTCCTAATTAAGAAAAAAAATTTTACTTAGCAATATTTTTCAGAAATGGGTCAGATATGATTTAAAATCTAAAGCTTCGTTTACCCGTAGCATCCAATGAACTGGTCAATACTTCATTTTATCTACATGAAAGTAAAAATATTTAATTTATTTGCAAAATCTTAACATTTTTTTATTTCACAGAGAAAATCACTGCTTCTGGAAATTCTCAATCATTTCTCGCAACCTCAAAGTTAAATCTGCTCTTCATAACTCGATCGTCAAATGAAACAACGCTTTTTATAGAAAGTAATGTTCTTACAGCTGTTTGTCAGTAAGTAGCAGCTATTATTGATTGTTACGTTAATTTTTGCCTATTTCCAGCCAGTGCCATTAATGTTAATCATGAAAATGAAACAAAATATCTTTAAAAAAAGCAACGCATAGAGGAAATTAGTGATAGCACTTTAGTGATTGTTATTACGAGTTAAAAACACTCAAACTGGGACTTTTTTATTTATTTATTTATTTGAAAAAGAAAATAAATAACATTTATTGCTTCTGAATACCGTTACTGAATCATATATAAAGTATTTAGGGATAAGGGCAATTACTTTCTTGAGTTCATAACTCTTGAATTTCGTAATTCTTCTATTCTGAGTGGAATCAAGATTACAAGAGTCCAAAGGTGAACCTTTATAGCCACAGACCTACTGCTTGGATAGAATGAAAAGAAAAAGAAAAGATGCGATAAAAAAAATCGAAATATTTCTTCTGGATCACTCTCCATAAAGAAGAGAAAAAGTTGAAAAGTTTCAAACATTTTATGGATCTGTTTCATTTTAAGCTATAAATGTATACAAAGTAATATATCTTTTATCTTGTTTTATCTGGCAGCTGGAAGTGGTCAGAAAAAACCGTCATAGCCATATAAATAAAAAGACATACAATATTAACACGAACACTAGAACTAATTTTTGTAACAGAAATCGTGTTTTTCTAACAATAATTGGGTATACAAAACCAAATTGTTTTTTTCGTTCCATTTGGTAGAAAAAGATTTGATTATTGATTCAAGATATAGAGTAGATGAAAGATTAGAGGAAGTTTTCGTTTTTTGCTACTGTCTTTGCTTTATTAGAAATCAAAATAAAGAGTTTTTTCTATCCACAAAACAAAAATAATTTTGAATTTGAAAATCAACTTAGAAGAAATGAGTCCCCAAAGTTAAAGAGTTTTAAAAAAGTTTTTACAATAAAAACAATAAATAAGTAAATAAAAGTAAAGTATATAAAATAGAAACCCCGTTTAATTGGTTAACTTTAAAAAATTAAATCACAAAAAAATATTAATTTTGAAACCCGTATAGGTTTTCATGGAGAATTCGTTACAGACATGAATTACAATCATAATACAAGGCACCTAACATGGTAAAAATAATCAAGGTTTCTTAAATTAGGCGGCTGGGCGGCTTATATTTCGATATAGCGGTGAAAATCCTGTTTAAAAAATAACCTTTCAAACACCAGAGGGAAAAAGAAAAAGAGGAAGACCTTGAATAAGATGGTTATAGTCCATTCCACCTTAAGTTGGCACTGGAGAGAAAGGTAGGAAATGTAATACTCCGCCTTTGAAAAGTAGTTCTTCGCTATTTTGGAATTAATTGCAGTTTAAATGCGCGTACAAATATAAATAAATGTTGCATAGTAAGAAAAGTATATCTTGAAACATTCATTCGAAGTTTTTCATGTTTAAATGTATTTAACTTATAAATACCTTCTCAGTAAAGCGAATGTACAAAGAAGAAGGAGGTGATTTAGTTTGGCGCTGAATTAGTTTTCAAGGTCAAGGAATTGGCTCATTGGCTATGTTTCTACACTGGTCAGTCAGCTTTTCCATTCGCCTTGGCTTTGCTTAAGTGTCCTATCTCTTGTGCAGTTCTTATTTCGTTTTTTATTTATTTTTTTTTTTGTATTTGATTATTTAATTTTCTAAATATTAACCTCATCTGTACAATATTTAATGAAAAATTTTTTCCCCTCAGAATAAATGGAGAAAGAAAAAAAAACACCCCAATAGACAGGTGAATATTATTAAACTGATGACAGTTTAGCATATTTACTGTATAGCTAATTCAACATGTGATTTTATTATTATTTTTTTACGACAAAAGAAAAAATTGTTTTCGCTTTATTCGATCTCTGTAAAGATTCAAATTTTGCGTCTTTTGCGCCATGTTTAGTTCTGAAATACAATTCGCTTTTCATAGGAACTTAAATAATGTAAAAATTTAAGATTTTTAGTTTGTTCAATTAAAGGGACTTTTAAATATTATCTGAAGTACAATTTCCATAATAGAAGTGTTAATCCGTTAGTTATAAACTAATAAAATGTATAAGAATTGAAATAATTTCAAAAAAGACGCAAAATTCGAATCATTAATTTTTTTTAAACATCGAAAGGTTAATTTAAACCAATCAATATTTTAATAATTATTTTTGAAATACAAAGCCCGAAAAGCTGAGAAATCCTTTCTCTTATGTAGAAAGTATTAAGATATTTCAGTATCTGACAAAATATTTCGAGACTAACTAATTCTTCCCATCCAAGTAGAATTTCGCCTGATGAGAAATTGTGGATTGAATTCAATTCAGGGCTACCCCACAAAGAGTTTGTAGAAGGAACTACCAACTGTTAAAATATTAAATGAATAACATGATAACCACCAGGATAGGTGGTTATCATGTTATTCAAAGAGTTCCTGTTGAGTCTAAGAGGGTGGGATATGGCAGCTGAAAACACGGGGGGGGGGCGAACGAACAGTACGCCCCCCCATATGGATAATACTAAATATTTTTTTCAGGTAAGTTCTTTTGTCTCTTAGAAGCAAATATATTTCAGGAAAAAAAAATTTTATAGTAAAAAAATTAAAAAAAACTCTTCTGAAAAAAATTTTTTAATTTTTTATTTATAAAAAAAAGAACAGTAAATATTAAAAAAACATAGGTATGATATTTTCATGATCAATGATTTCCTGCCTATGTTGACTTTTTCTTCCCCAACAAAACACCAATGAAGGATAAATTAATGTACATTAATCTACAAAAAATAAGCATATAAAAATAAATATTTAAAAGAAAGTATTTATGCGTATCTATGCATTTCGGTTTTTTTTACTTAGATTTCAGCAAAAAAGAATCTTTTTAAATATATTTTTTTTTGGCTTAAAATTGGTTTCGTTTAATTAAAAAATTATAATAAGGAAAAAAAAACAGTAAGTATTATAAAACATAAAGTATGATCTTTTTCATGATCAATAATTTCCAGCCTATGCTGACTTTTCCTTCCCCAACAAATCACCTATGTGGGATAAACTAATGTACATTAATCTACAAAAAATAAGAATAAGAATATAAAAATAAATATTTAAAACAAAGTATTTTTGCGCATCTATGCATTAATTTTTTTATTTACTTAGATTTCAGCAAAAAAGAATATTTTTAAATATATATTTTTTTTTCTGTTTAAAATTAGTTTCGTTTAGTTAAAAAATCATAATAAGAAAATCTGCTTTTTAAATACTAATTAGGAAATCAGCTTACAACTAGTATCTTAAAATAATAATTATGAGAAATGCTCTAAAAAATCGTGCTCTTTTCCGTATTCTGTACAAAATTTTAGTACGATTCTTGGTTTTAAAAAAAAAAAAATCGGCGTTTTGCTTTCTTAAACGCCAATACTGGCCACTTTCTCTCCCTTTGTTGCTACCTCATCCCCGTACTGACTTAAAAAGTAACCCAGTTTCCATGTAATCCGGTCTACCTACCTTTCTCTCCAGTGCCAACTTAAGGTGGAATGAACTATAGATAGAGTAGAAAAGTGGTTAAGGGACGTGAGAGTTAATAGAAAGAGAAATATAGCATCAAATAGATCTAGGTGGGGTAAACTTACTGAGACGGACTTGTCCGGAATCCGGCTATAGTGCCTAAGAAGAAGGAGTATAATTGTTCAATATTTAAAATTTTATAACAGTATGTCATATTTATTGATAATAGAAGTTTAGTGCGAAATGAAAATATTTTTAACTTTTTACTATGTATAATACTGTTGAAAGGAGCAATTGTCTTAATTTGTTGCTTCGAACGATGAAATAAATGTTTCTTTGAAAACTTTTTAAATAGAAAATTTCAATGTTATCCTCCATTGCCTCCGCTGGTGGAATATCTTCAACAATATTAAAAAAATTTTAGCATTTTAAACTCTTCTTTTGCTTCAAAAATATGTATTTCTTTGATATTAATAATTTTCAATATTTGTCTTTTCTATGTAGTGACTGTTGAAGAAAAATAAGCTTTTTTTAATTGAATGGTGCAAAAATGGTTTGAAAATGATTAGTTAGTATTTTGCTTGAATCATTTTATTAAAACAGTTTAGACATTAATTTTTAATGTTGAAAATTTTTAAATAACTTTGAAACAATAAAATATTGATTAACAAATAAAGATTTTCGTCAAAGTTAAAATCAGTAATAAAGAATTATTTTCTTAAAGAATGTCTTAAAAAAACAAAATTGTTCATTTCTGTCTTGTTTCCAATAATCTATTTACAGCATAAAAAATTTCTCATTTTAAAATAAAGCTGTTAATTTATGCGCATAAATAAAATATTTAATGGAAAAAAACTGGCCAACGAGATAAACAATTATTCAACTTAAAAGCAAAAGAAAAAACGCAACCGATTAAGAATTAAAATAAGAACAATAGAAAGAAAATAGTTTCGAATTATTCACATTTAGCTAAAGATTAATTTTTAATTGAAAAAAATCAACCTAAATTACATAAAATGTTTAGTTTTTTCTCTTCTATTAAAACATCTAAAATAAAGATAAGCAACAAAAGTTTAAAAGAAAAAGAAAAACATAAATGTTTAAAATCTCCAAAACAGTACTAGAGATATAATGCAAAAGAAAAAGAACTCAGTTGAATTCGAAAAGTTCCAGTTCATTTGCGTTTTGCGAAAACCTTTTCTTCATTAAAATAAAAAACAACTTAATGAATAAGTAAAATATGAAGGCATTGTTTCTAAAACAGATGCGGCGGAAAATTACTTACAGAATGAAATTTAAGAAAAAGCAAAATAAAATAAATTTTAAAAAGTCAGTACAATGAATTTAAAAATATTAAATAAATAATCATTTATTAAAAATAATATTCGACTTAAATTTAAAATTCCTCCATTTTTAAATATTTATTACTGTTCTATGGGCTTTGAAAATTTTAATAATGAAGGTTATCATTACAATCAAATTTAATTTTGAATTTGCTAAATGATACTTTTAAAGTGTAAAAGAACTTCACTGTACGTATCCAAGTAATAATGATATGCTTATAGCAGAAAATAAATTATACAAAATATAATCTTAATTCATAATAATATTAAATCTTTTCCATAACTAAGGTAAAATGGAAATTGTTTTGGGCCATATATAAACCTTATCTATAAGTAATGTCTTTTACCTTTTTACCATACTATAAAAAACCTATCTATAAATGCAGTACTTTTACTAAAATGAGATTGAATTTTGTTCCATATAAACTCCTTTTTAATAAATGATACACTTTAAACAAGACCGAAATAAAAGTTATGTGTTTTATAAATTACTCATCTATAAATGAAGTATCTTTAACAATATCGAATTGATCAGATGCCATATGAAAAGCTTCAATATAAAGGTTATGATTTAAAAGATTTGTATGAAAAAATTTATTTAACCACATAAGAATAAAAGGAAACACTAAGCTTAAAAGTAACATTAAACTCTTTTTTGTAATGTAATCATAAGTGACAAGTGTAAACAAATATTTTCATCTTTATATTAAAAAGCAAGCTTCCTTTCGATTTGAAACTTAAAGTTATCTGTAAAAACTGTGATATAATATCTCTTTGAATTTGGTGTTGAAACATAACAAATGATTGTGTTAAGGAACGTTTTTCAAGTTAGCACCAAATTTAACGTTCATATACATCTTAAAGAGAGTAGGCAAATTTAAACACCAATAATTGAAAAATTGTACACCAAACTTTGCGCATTCACACCATTTTTGAATTATTTTCATTTTCGAAAAAATAAGTTTTGGCATCCTTAGATATAGTCAGTAGGTTACATGCTTTGGATATAGCTAGTAGGTTATATACAATCCAAACCAAGATAGAGGGACTTTCTTGTTCTCTTCCATGTAGCTTATCGTCAACAAAAGCGAAGGTTTTCTGTTACAAAGTTATGCTTTTAGTTGTGTAATAAGGATAATTTATATATATATATATCATTTCTTACTATAATTTAAAATTTTAGTATTATAGAATACTAAAAATAATGGCAGCTAGATAGAATAAAAAAGATTCCTTGGTGCTCCACTACTTTAGGAACTATCCTTGGTTCTCGGAGTTGCAAAACACCAAGAACGAAGCTTTACGTATGGTATTTCACAACACCAATTTGAGGAAAAGTATATTACACCAAATTTTTTACAACTATAACCCAAGCATCCTTTTCTTTGTTTGACAAATGTGTTCCAATAATTTCTTATAAAAGTTTTAAAGAAAGCAGATGAAAGGTCTGCCATTTCAAACTAACAATAATAACATCAAATTAACTTCCAACTTTTCATCTGCTTTCTTTGAAAAAAATTATAAGAAATGCTTGCAGGAAATCAAAATTTTATATTAAAAAACATATCCGGAAAATCAACTGAGACTACATCAACCTGATTTTTTAAGTTTCACTCAGAATTTTTTTTCTTATTTCTACGTTCAAAATCATACAGCAATTTTTTTTAAATATTAATTGTCTTATTTTCCCCGAAGTACTTTTGATGCAATTAGTATCTTAGTAAAATCATACTTAATCTATTTTCGAGAGTAACAAACATGGATAAAATAACTTATTTATAATCAATTTTAATTTGATTTCTAATAAAGTACCAAGAAGTTTGAAGTTATTAAAGTTAGTAACCATCGCTAAAATCAACAGCTTTCTCCCAACAGCTATTTACGAAATTTTTCTTGACCATATATTATATTATCTGAAAAATGTATGGCCCATGGGATTTCTCAAATAATTGGTATAGACCTCTGGCACGAATGTTGAAAACGCCAATTAGAAACTATTGTAAGAAGAAAACATAGTTGGTCTGAGTTGGTCCAAAATAAGTTAAATAAACTAATCAGAAAGCTTAAAAAATTACTCCAAAATAGTTTTTCTTTCATAAAAAGCGTAATTCGTAGCAATCCACCTTATTCATTGTAATGAAACAGCTCAGTATCGTAATATTTTTTGTGCAGAAAATGATAACAAGAGCTATTTCTCTTATAAAGTACGTATTATTTAAGATTTAAAGATAGGAAACTACTTATAGACCCAAATACTTCGAATTTCAAGTACATTGTTTTCGTAGTTCAAGGATCAAAATGTTAGGAAGATTACAACTCAGGAAAAAATATTTGACCCTAATCCTTCTCATATATGATTTTTGATACAATCCTACTGTATATTCTAGTTTGCGATGAAAAACCGTCGACGGTGGTTTAAAATTTTATTTTTCGGGGAATCGCTAAAATATGGAGTATACTATGTACTTAAAATTTAGTATTTCTATCAGGTAAATATTGTTAAAGAGGAACTTCGAAGTTCTTTCGCCTATGAAAATATAAAAACCACAGTTAAAGGGCCTTAAACTTGGAAACAAAACTTTAATTGTAAACGATATGAAGAAGAAGCATGTGAAGTTTAACCATTTTTTAAACAAAATTATTTCTATACGCTTTTTTTTTTTTTTGTTAACGTAGTAAGATTTTGAAATGACAATACTTGATGGCTTCTAATGTTTGTCATCGTAATTATTTTTAGAGTCTTAAACTTTCCTTTTTGTTAGCTATTTTTTTAAGAGTGTACGATCTGGGACAAGCCTTTCTACTTGAGGATGATTTGACCCACTATGATAGACGTTTGATCAACGGAAATAAAAGGAGATATTAAAACAAATAAAGCAATAATTAAAAATTCCAAAGGAATATCACAGACAATAATTGTGTCAAAAAAAATGTCATTCATTTATTTTTTGTTGAAAAATAACAAATCTAAACTAAAATTGTTAAAAGAATATAGATTGAATAAGTAAACTTAGGTGTCTAAAGATAATCTGACCAATCAATCTCTATTATTATTATTATTATTTTATCTTCTTAATATTTTTCTAAGTTTGCTGCGTTTTTTCTTTCCATGGTGTGTGTCTTTTCTTTTATCTATCCTTGATATTCTAAAACGTCTCACCTCTATATTTTGGTCAGAGACTGGCAAATAGTATTCTTAGTCAGTGACCAAAGAAAATAAACTTTTACCCGCAACGCAAACATGACCACTAATAACTGTCCGTAAATTTTTTCTCGCAAAATATATGACTACTGATCGCAAAGTTAATTTTATGTTCGTAAAAATTCTGTTTAGACCTTAACTTTGTTTGACTCGGGTGATTGTTTGTCAAATCAAGACGAATCCTGTAGAGCTGCCATCTGACAGTGATTGACATTTTTGTTGTCCGTGGTCAACAATGTAGAAGGATGTTCTTTGTCGTTGGCTTGGATCGAACCGGAAATATTTCTATCCGTAGTCTTATGCTGTGAACACCATGGAAAAAAAGTGTACTCCTCCGAATTGAGATAGAAAACTAAATAATAACCTCACAAATTAACTGTCAACTCTACTGATTTTGCTGAAGTTTGTTACAATTAATGGTACTGAGGTTTTCTTTAGAAAAGAACACTGTTAAAGGGGGTTGTTTGCCGAAATAGTTCCGAAATAAATACAGTTGAATTTGAAACTCATGTACTCATTATTGAGTTTAGTGACAAGATCAAAATTAAAACAGCATATACTAATTTTTGAAAACAGTGCAATATCTCAAAAGTGACGCATCATGACAAACATCATCATTAAATGTGTCAAAGATCAAACTTTATTAGTTTATAACGATCATCATTTTACAACGAAAATCTAATTAGGTAAAAGTTGACTGTATTTACTTTCGCTCCAAGTTTATTTTACGAATAGAAAATGTCTTGGAATCGGTGAGTAACACTTCCCAACAGTCGCCATCTTTATTTACAAATGTAGACGGATTTCCAAAGCTGCTTCAATGTTGAGGTTATCACTATACTAAATAATGAGTACATGGAGTTTTCCAACAGAAGACACGTTGCAAGGCCAGTGAGTATGTGAACAAGAGCTTGTGCGCTAAGTTGATTAATGAATTTGCTCGCTCCTATCAGAACATTTCAGTAAATTACTATCATTTCAACTATTTAATTGAAATAATTTGTTTAACTTATGTAATAAAAAGAATTAATGGTACTCTCAATATGAATAGCTGAAATTGCAACTTATTTAGCTATAATGATTTTTAATGAAGCTTGCGAAGGATTATTGACACTTTTTGAATAATTAAAAATAAATGTAGGCCCAAAAATCAATGAATATGCTTAAATTGAAGATATCCAAATTTTTGCTGCTATTCTAAAAACAAATGAGGTGACACATAGGAATAGATAGACACGAAAAAGGGTTAGACTAGCTCTTCAGACTGCTAAAAACGAAAAAAAAAAAAAAGAAGCATCTCATGGACCTGGTATTGACGCATTCTAGTTAGTTGCAAAATGTTATATATTTAAATGGATTATTGATCCCAAAACTTTAAACGCAACTTTAAATTTTGTTACAATGTTTACAATTCATATAGTTTTCGTTACACGCAGTAATTTTGTACCACGAAAATGTAACTTATCCTCTAAGATTCGACTTATTTTATGATATTTTTTTCCAGAACGCAGCCATTTTATGAAGAAAAAAATATTTTTTTTAAATTCCTACGCGCAACGAAAGCTACATTCATGTAACTTAAAAACATCAATCTTTGAAATTTTTTTTAAATTAAATAATAAAAAATAAGTAATAAACATTGTATTATATAAGAACTAATTTTAAATTTTTGTATTTGTAACATGATAAACTGAAGATAAATATGTTCAATAAAATAACAAAAAAGAAATGCATTAAGTTTGTCACAATTGTTGCCTTCCTTCGTTTAAAATCTATTAAAAATCCTTCTTTTTAACAGGTTACTAAGTTGTTCCTTCTTAAGAGATTATTTTTCAAAAACAAAAAATGTGAGTTAGCAAGAAATTATTCTAATAATTATTTTCAGATATCATATCTTATATCTCCAAACCTAAATAAGACAATATTTCTGTTTATTTTTATTTTCTTTTGTATGGAATTCTTTAGGGGAATATGCTATTTTGTCAACAAGTGTAGACTACCAATTTATCTACGGGTAAAAAAGTTTTTGTTCAGTTTCCCTTTTTTTGTAGATTTTATTATTTTGTTTAATAGGGAATTATTCAATAAATTACTAGCAGGAATTAAACCCTTTTATCTCCAAGTCTAGACTGCCATTGTACGTGTAAGTAAATATTTCTATTGTTAAACAAATAATTATTTTAAAATTTTTATCTTCTATTATTTTGCAGGTTTTTGTATTTCTGAGAAAGATTTTTTGGGGGCTTTAAATTAAACAAAATAATATTTCGATATTTAAAGAAAGGGCTAAATCAATGAACAAAAAATGCGAAGGAAAATATTATCTTCCAATAAGCGAAATCGATTGCAATTCAGAATTGCTTTTCATCGAAACCTACTATTGGCTTGTTGTAAATCGTAAATGTCATTGTTAACTTATCTAAAGTGCCCCCAGAACGAACCAAATTTCTAAAAAGACAACTTAAATTTTTCGGAGAAAAAAAATTCTTGCCTTATGATCACAATATCACCGCTTAGTTATCACCCGGGACCGACAATCGGTCTCTGAAAGTTCAAGTTAAGACCCATTTATAATGATTACTGATGCAATTCGTTTTCCTATTCCATTCAGTAAATTCTTTGGAACTCTGCCCTCTATACGAAAGAGATAAATTTGAGAAAAATTACTATTTAAAGGTACTTACACGATAAAAAATGGGCACTCAGAATTCATGAAGTTTTATTTGCTATTGACATAACCATTTCCTTGGAAATGTTTTAAACACAGTAAAAAATTTTGGTTTTTAGTTACCACATTTTTTGATATTGAGGTATACTAAATACATTTTAGGTACAAAACTGTAGCTATCGAGTAAGAAATAACGTAACATTGACAAAATAACAATTGTCTGAAAGTATTAGTGCGAAAATATAAATTAAATTGTGCTTATTTTTCAAACCAAATGTTTTTACTATAAAGCTATTAAATTAATTCTAATGCACATGAATGCATGTGTTGTCAGTAAACATTTGAATAAAAAATTAATTAATAAATAAATAAAACTATTTCGGTGAAAAAGTAAATAAAAATGTGACTGCGTGCATAGTAAAAAAAATTAGTTTACCACAACACCAAAAATGGCGGCAACTATGCACCAAAGTTCTTTACGGTGTGTGAATATTCTGTCAAATAGCAGAAATTAATATCTTCTTTTGTTTACGGATAGGAATTTTGACAAAAACATTAAATTTACCGCAATATATCGATTAACACAAATGATTAAGAAATACAGCAAAAAATAAAAGGATTACGAATAAATGAGTATTCAGTCATTAGCGAAAATCAAACTTGGAAATCAAAATGTGAGAGCTTTAATCCCTGTACCATCCCATCATACACGGTAAACGGTTTTAAAAGTAGATAAAAAAATTGTTGAAGAACCTTCAGAATATACTGAAATGACACACGCGTAAAGAAGCAGTATCTCCAAATACTTGATAGTTCACGTTTCATTGAAAATCACGCGATTTTCTTGACGAAATGAAACGAGATAAACCTTAAGGACAGCTTCATCATCCAAAATGAGTTCATTATATCTGAGAGTTTATTCTCTCCCATTAACACATTTCTACAATTTTGATGTAATTTAAAAGGTTATTTGAATTAGGACGTGATACTTTCTTACATGTGATATGATAACAAATCCAATAATATGACTAATCTAATGATAACAAATTTAACCCAAAGTTACACCCCAGAAAAACTGCGGGAGGAGGGAAATTTCAAAATTTTTAGAAAGGAACCTCCTTTTTCTGGTAAAAATTCCCAACCCCATCAAAGCTTGAGTGACTTTCAGGAGTTGATTGAATTTGATGTCATCAGCTAGGATTTTCCAAAATTTCGAATATATTTTTCTTTAAATTGATTTCGCAAAATAGGTTTTTTATCTTTTCAATCTGACATGAATTTCTCAAGATATCTCCATTAAACAATTTATACCCTATTTTCCCTTTGCAATTATAACGACATTAGTGTTACAAAATGCAAAACCTTGTACGTGGAATTTTATACCATTCCATAGGTTTCTCAAAAATATGAAATAGGATTTTTTATTTTTTTCGATCAGCCGATTGGAGTGTGTAGAGGTCAGGGAACTGACCTTGCATCAGATAGGTTCTGGGTTCGAATACCGGGCAAAGCATGAATGTCCCTTCATTATACGTGCTATACTGCGGGAGCAACGCTGGCCCACCTAAATTGGTGCCCTGAAAGAGTGGCCAACAAATCTGCCCGGTAAAATGCCTGAATTGACGAAATGTTAACACAGGTGGGCATTGGAAATTTAAAAAAATAAAGTAAAATAAAAATTTCGTTCTGAGGATATCCCCAATACACATTTTGTGCTCCATTTTCTTGTCGGGATTGCAGCGACATCTGTGAAACAAAGTGCAAAATCATTTAACCAAATTTGGTATCATTAAATAGGTTTTTCCTAAAATATCAAATAAGGCTTCCTTTTTATCGATCTGACATGAATTTGTTAGGTATCCCCTTTAAGCAATTTGAACTCCATTGTCCTTCTGTGATTGCTACGACATCTGTGAAACAAAATACAGAATCTAATTGGTCGAATTTGGTGTCATTACATAGGTTTTTCCAAAATATCATTATTGTAATTAAAAAAGGCTAATTTTGAAATAGGTTTCTAAAAAAGGCTTTATTTTTCGTTCTGACATAAATTTCTCAAGATATAACCATAATAGAATTTATACCAATTCTCCTTTAGCGCTTACAGTAACAACTGTAAAACAAAATACTAAATTCTGTAGATAAATTTGGAGTACGTTTTCCCAAAGAATCTAAACTTGCAAAAAGAAAGGATGTTCTATTAAAAATTTTAGAGTTACTTCCCATTCCCCCGTTTGAATGTAATTAAATTTGGTATTATCAAATTAGTTTTTTAAAAATATTTCGCAATTTTTTTTTAGATTTTTGATGCCATGAGCATTGCTTGATATATTTGATTTCATACTTCTGTGCAAGAGGCTTGACATCTCTAAAGTTCAAATATGTGTTCCCCTTAGCAAACATAATCATTGAAATTCTATTCACACACTACTTCAAAGTTGAAAAAAAAAATTTAAATAAACAAGATAAACCCAGGCATTCACAAAAGTTTTCCTCTCACTTTTTCAATGCCTCACTAAATCGCGGGTCGACTCCCTTTACTAAAAAGAATAATATGTGCTGAATAAAGTAAAAAAAAATTCTCATAGAATTGCAGATCAACCTCATATTTCCATGTCTAAACATATCGATTTTTTTCTCCGCAAAACTAGTGATTAAATGGTTCTTTGAGTTGCCTAGGGACGTATTCAATCATAAAAAAACGAAAAAAAAATTTAAGTACTTATTTTTCTTCGCTTATTTTGAGAGGCCGAAGTAAAAAAAAAATTAGATTACGTTTAACAGGGCACAATTTGTTTATAAGCTTAAATATTTATGTATTCCAGTACAGATATAAATACACAGCATAAACATAAAGATTTATGTGTTGAAAGACAAATGATTTTTAACGTACATATACTAAAGATATAATGCGATGTTAATTAGCGTACAACCGGACAGGCTCGATACCGGATAAATGCAGGATACCTTGTTCTTCTAGGCAAGTTTAATTTCAAGTAACTATACACTGAGAAAAAAAGTATGGTCAAAACTACCAGGCGAATCCCAACGATGGCTGGTCGATACGAATTCCGCATCCTGCTCGCAATGACTACAGTGCTGGCTTAAAATACCTTCAGTAGTAGATGGATCATGGGTTTGAGTCCCCTTGCCGTTAGGCTAATCGTGGGAGGTTTTCCTCTCCGTGTAACGCAGATGCTGGTTAGTTCCATAAAAAGTCCCCCACGAAGGCAAATTTTGCCCGATACTTAATTCATGAGTTCCCTTGTCTTCTAGATCGGGTTCACAATAACAAGGCTACAGAATTGTACATTAGAAGTAATAAGACTGAAAATTAGATCTGCTGTCTAACGACGGTAGTAAAATCAAAAAAATAATATAAAATAAGCTACCAGAATATAGTGAGATTTACCGTGTTTCTGGTTCCAAGGGAAGACCAAAAAACTGAGTAAATTTTACCGAAGCACTTTGGTAATGATTTTAATAGAATTAACAAAAAATATGATCGTATAATATGTGATAAAGTTTGGTAACCTTATCATGATAAGTTAGAGCTTAGAGTATGGCATAAAAACCATTCATTCGGTTAAATTTACTTTTCAGTTTTGTATTTTTTATTAAATCTATGGTAATAGAATTATAATTTTAAAACCAGAATTTCCAGGAAATCATTACCATATGAACAGAAAAATTAACAAATGAATGGATTAAATACCATACATTTGTTTTTATCAACCAGAAGTATGTTTTTTTATTTCTTAACCACCGATGTCATTACGGAAATTAAACCAGATTTTTTTTTGTCTGTGTATCCAGGCAAGAAATCTATAATTCACATTCGTTGCCTACAGAAAGAACTCTTTAAAGCAGGGTTCGCCAAGTGTGCCCACTATGAAAAACCCGCCCGGGTTTTATTGGGTGAGCCCACCTTGAAAAAAACCCACCCGGGTTTTATTGGGTAGGCCCACCTTAAAAAACCCACTTGGAACTCCAAGTGGGTTTTTTTTAAAAATTAAACTTTTTATTAAAACTTATTGACGCTTATTTAATTTTATGTAATTTATTGCTCAGCATAAATTCGTCAAATAGAGTTGCATGTTTTATATGATTAAGTTTTTAATATTTGTGAAGTAAAAGAAATTCAAATCTATAATTTTATATAACTATCGAAAACTTTAAGCGGGATTTTTCAAAAAGTATTATTTTAATGAAATTAAATCACATAGAAATTTCAATAATATAGTCTGTAAAGATCAATTTTTCAAACGTAGCAATTAACAGAAGACTAGCTTTCTAAGCATCGTCCAAATTTTCTGACAGGTGTTATGCATTCAAAATTTCCGATTTTGAATACTTTGCAAAATCAATGATGCATGACACTGTTACTCAACAGTTTTCATCACAAAAATAGTGGAAAGTTATGCCAAAATGTGATTTAAAAGTATGATAAATTTATATATTTACCCTTTTTAAATATTATTTTTATGATTTCATTTGAATATAATTTATTCTGTTTCTTTTAATAATATGTTTAAAAAAATTGAAAAGAAACAAAAAAAAATTTTCCTAAGTGATACATTACAAATTTAAATTTGTTTTATTTTCTGGTTTTAGAAAAATAAGCTGAAACTTTTCATGTATACTTTTTTTCATAATTTTATAGATAATTTGTTTTTTCAAATTAAGAATATAATGCTAAAATTACTTGTCGAAAAATGAAGTTTTTTTCCTAAGTTTAAATATTTGAAAAAAATGGAACAAGTAACTGATACTCTTTATAATTATGCTTAATTTTAATTTCACTTTCTATTAATCCTAATTCAAAATATGGAAGATCATTAAATATTTATTTCAGTTTTTATTAAAGATGAGAGTCAGAACAGATAATACATATATGCTTAATAAATATATTAAATAAATGCGAGCAAAAACAAAAATATTAATGAACTTGTTCCTTTTATATTACGGCTGCATTTATATTTTATAATGCTTGAATAAAAAATTGTGAAACGTTATTTATTTAGCAATAAAGAAGATTCAAATATGCATAAGTGATAATGCGTGTTTTAAACTTATTTTAATTTTATTATGTGTATTTTATATTAAATTTTTGGATTTATTTCTATTTTTAAACTTATACAGCACTATTTAATAAATAAAAATATTAACATAGTAAAACTTTAAAGTTTATGTTTACTAAATGAAAAAACAATTTTCCCTGGGTTTTTTCAAACCCTGCTTTAAAGCAGCAAGCCTTTATCAGTTATAGAAAATTTAAAATCCTATGAATTTAAAAAGCATCCTAAGTTAAAAATGTCAAATATTTCATTCTATCTTGGCAAATTATGAGAAAATTACGATGAGAAAACGTAAAAGGCTTTATACTGATTTTTTTATTGCGCATTAAACATTTTTAAAAGCACTTTTTGATTTTAAATGTTTATTTTAATAAATTTCGGGCAGGAATAGAAAATGTTCAAAGCAGAAAAATTTTTATATCTGCAATTTTTAAAGAATAGATCTTGAATTCTGTAAAAAGGTGAACTTGACTGTCAATTAGGTTTTTACAGTGCGATTCACAAAATACACATCAGGGAGCATAAATATTTCATTTGATACTTTGTCCATTAAAAAAATTTTAAAAGCACTGTAAAAAATAGGTACTCAAAATTCGCGTAATTTTCTTAATTTTTAACGAATCTGCTTCCTGAGAAATGCTCCAAACAAGCACTTCGTCAACTTCTATCGCAGAAACTTCTATCTTCCCTTGCTTTAAAATACGAATTTCGTTAAAGGCATTAAACTTAATTGTTTGATTTTTTTAATGTTTAAAAATACTGTAAAACTCGTTGCATTTTTACTTTAATTTAAATAAGTTAGAAACAAATTAATAAAATAAGTGAATTTTTAAGACCGAATTTTTTAATTGTTTTCTAATATTTCGAATCAAAAGTGTAGTAATAAAACCTACATCATGAGTATTCTTAAGTTTCATTTGTTGTTGATAACCTTTACAAAGATATCTGCAAAAGATAATATCGCAAGTATCCCCCTTCTTAAAATAGCCTACAAGCTGCTCCCATCAAATCTCCCCCTTCCGTTAAAATAATATAACATAACAGCAATCTCAAACATTTCATTAAACTCCACTACTTAGATGATATTAAGACCACATCCTGTCACACTCAGAACATTTCATCTATGTTCTTTTATTTTGGGGACAAAAATACGGAAAAAACGGAAACATTTCGATAATAGAATAAATTCTTCAGACAATAATACGGAAATGATTCTTTGCATTGTTTTTCCTTGGAAATACGTGTGGTGTATTTTGACGGATGCTATTTCTCTGTAAAAAATTTGCTTTTAACACTATAGAACATCTGAACTCTTACGACATGAGGCATCTATTTCTGTCAATATTTACTTTTCTCGAAGATGATTTTCTCGAATGGTAGTGAAAATACAATTGAATGTAAATTTTAAATGAAATGTAATTGTAATGCCATGTAATGTATTTGTAATGTAATGTAGTGCACTTTTAATATAAAATAATTGTAATGTAATGTGATTGTAATGTAATGTGATTGTAATATAATGTAATTGTAACGTAATGTAATTGTAATGTAATGTAGTTGTAATGTAATGTAATGTAATTGTGATGTAATGTAATTGTAATGTAATGTAAATGTAATGTAATGTAATTGCAATGTAATGTAATTGTAATGTAATGTAATTGTAATGTAACGTAATTGTAATGTAATGTAATTGTAATGTAATGCAATGTAATGTAGGTAAACATATTTTATTCATTAAACATATTTTATTCAATTGTAAGTAAATATATTATAATGAGCCAAAAAGAATAAGCAGTTGGAGTCTAGTGAAATGAAACATTTTTGAAAGTTTAATTCGCACATGTAACTTTTAAAATCTTGTAAAACCTCATAATTTTTGCAATTTAGGAAAAGTTTATAATTTTTAAAAAGGCTTAGAGAAAGGTCAAGTGTATTTGTACGTATATCCATTATCCAGATAGCAGGGAGAGATAGATTAAACGTTGCCTTTTTATTTTTATTTGGTTGGCTAAAAAAGGGGTTGACTAATTAATCCTTCTTTAAACATAGTAGAAATATTAGCATGCAAAGCTTGTTTCTTTAGAGATAAAATAAAAGTACACTAAACCATTTGCAAAAAAATTTAATTTTTTTAAACTTTTATTTACTGTTACTGTAAACCTAGCTTGCTTTTTTTTCATTCTAGCTTAGTTCAGGCTCTCAAATGCAACATTTTGTTTGCATTGAAATTTTAATTATCAGGCATACCTTCACCTTTAAAGTGTTAAAGAAATATAAAAACCAGCGCAAGCAAACCTTGTTTCAGTAATGGTCATAGAATCTAAAATAAACCCTGAGAAGGTGGATTTATCCTTGATTTGAGAACGCTTATTTCTCTTTATTAGCTAATAATGATTCATACACGACTTCAGAAAATTTTTCTACCCTTGTTTTGTTTGCAAATTCAATCTCGATTTAAAAGGGTTGTTTATGCAAGCAGAATCTGCACCTCATAGCGCATAAACTACCATAGTTATATTTAGTAATGTTTCAAGCTTGCATGGTTTATTTGTTAATCACTTATAAACCTTGTTAGGCTTTGTGTTAAAGGTTGTTGATGACATTAAAATCAACCTTACTGCTATCTGAGTAAGCTTTACATGCCATTCCATTTGATGAAACTAGAGACCTTCATTTTAAAAATGGTGCAATTTTATTAAAAAAGTAAAACAGTTAATTAAATTTATAAAATAGGGTTAAATTAAGTCTCCTATGCAGCCTGAGAAATTTTAGAACAAACCCTATTAATGTCACTGTGAAAAATTCCCTGCGTTTTTTGTTGGTTCCCGCAATTCTCTATGAATTTTTTCCAAAGTGACATCTGCATCGATCTCGTAGTTTTTCTGCAATCTAACCCCCCTCCCCCGAAGAAAACCTGAATTTTGTGAGCTTAAAAATTTTATAACATATCATCAATCGGTGTTGCCTGGACCATACAGCACACCTTCCTCAGACTCCTACATTTTCGTTAGCTGCTTTTTACCGGGTAGCAGATCTGCCTTCTTTGCTGGAGGTAGATACGCAGTGCTCCGAGCATACAAGACGATTTGAGTTGCTTCTTTTGCTAAACTAGAACGTTGTGCTGCCATTTCGAATACCCTTGACATCCATCATGCTGGCAACCCCTATGAAATCCTCGTTAAAGATCACCACCAAATAATTGACAAATTAGATCATATCTTTATCTCTTAAGAAGAAGAAAGGATAAATATCTTCAAAATTTATTCTCTTTAAAAGACTTGAGAAATTAGCAGACATACAAATTTCCATTGCTTTTCTTGAGGAACTTGTATATGCACATATCCATAAACAGAATATTTTCAAATGTTCTGCAACAGGACTTATTAATTTATACAAATTTTGTGCAAGCATTTCACAGCGAAAGAAAGTCAACTTTAAGTTAAAATGCTATATTTTCATTTATTAAAGTACAGGGTCATACACAGATACAGTACATTATTTTTTAAACCAAGGCAAACATTCTTGATTTGTTACTTTTTCAATCACTTTTCAAGTACAAAATTTTGTTAATGATGATGAGGAATTATTAATAAAATGCCTATGATATGAAGGTTCGAGCATTAAAATAAGGGCTGCCTTAAAAGAATGCATGAGATTATGGCTGGGGATTGTTCTGCAAGACTACCAGAGGGAGTAGAGGGGGGGTTTGGCAGGAAAACGCTGTCACTTATTCAAGATACAAATTGCTCTGCACGACTTCGTTTCTTCTGCGACGTACGTCACAGTTTCAGGCACTTTCTGCTTCTGGGTATATAGCTCTAAAGGTTTATTGCATTTTACATTAAAATATCACGTTTTTTTTGTTATGTTAATTTTGATGTTATGTTAATTCGTTGTTAAGTTAATTTTGATGTTATGTTAATTTTGATTTAATTTTTATGCTATGTTAATTTTGATTTAATTTTTATGCTAAGTTAAATAAGACTAAAAAATATATGTAGTCGTCAATATTGCAGAAAATAGCATACATTTAATATCATCAGTTTTATGATAATCTAATATTAAAATTTTAGCCTTTTCAGTCGTAATTGCATTAATATTTTGTCGTGGGAAGTCAAATAAAATAAAACTAACACATATGCCTGTGAAAAACACATTATTTCTTCAAAGTCTTGCTTAATCTAAAGAATATTTGAAAGCAAATTTTACTTCTTTTTGAAACTTATGGCTGCAATGTCTTCAAAAAGTTTGCGGACATTTAAAATAAAAGTTACGTCTTCAAAATGGCTATCAAATGTCTATGAAAAATTTGCAGATAATTAAAGGTAAATCAAAGCCTTCAAAATATCTTCACACATATCTTTTTTTGAGAGGAATATTCTGATGATATTTTTATGGGGTAATTTTGCAGTTAATTTTTTCATTTGAACTAGCATGATTTTACTGGGAGCCTTATTTTATGGAACAGTTTATTTTACTTACTGGGCTAAAATTGGAAGTAAACCATCAATTAAATGGCTGTAATAGCAAAGCTGTATTTTTAAGAACAGCGGTTGTAAACAGTTTTTTACAGAGTATATACAGTTTAAGCTGCCCTACCCAACCCGATACGAGGTCGTTTTATAAAATATCTGCTACTTAGAGAGAATAATCTTAAATGTACATAAGATAAACAATGCTGCTTAAAATTATTATTAATTGCATGCATAATTATAAAATATATCTCTTTTCTTAATGAAATTCTTTTGTTGAAATTAACTCAATTTTTTCTCGATGAAAAGTTTACAATGCCTTAGAACTGATCATTTAAAAAAATAGGTAGTAATATAAATGAAAATTTGATTATCAAAGAATAATTATAATGCAGAATATTTAAATTTAAATTTTTTAAGACAACTAAATGTAATTTAGAAGTTACGCTTCCTGCAACAATATTAAACGTTTCCCGTTGGTTCAATATTAAACATTCCCCATTTAAATTTGATTAATTGAGTTAAAAAGTGCGTTTTTTCACATCCAGTTGGCCCACTAAAAATCATCGTGAATGGCTGTTGTAGCTTTGAAAACTCCACTTTTATCTGCAAACTTATTAATATCTAACAAAATGTTTTAAGATGTTTTCCATTGAAGAAATAGAATTTAAACATTCATAAGAATAAACCTGCCTTTAAAAACTCATGAATTTGAAATTAAATGAATTTAATCTCCTTTAAATATTTTATCCTCGGTAATTATTTTTAATATGCGAGGAGAACTGATATTTTTATCATTAATTCAAAATTCTTAGAAAGATATCGCCTTAACAATTTCATCAGCCGAAATAATGAATGTAATTTTCAGAATTATTCACACTTCAATGATAACAAATATCTAGATATACGATCGTTAGTGAAATAAAATCTCTTAATTATAAAATAGGCATAGAAACATTTCGAAAACAAAAACAAGAACTCCTAGTTAAAACTTTGAAGCAATTATTTTTCAATATTTAAAAAGTTAACGTTTGAATGAATTTAAGGGTAAACAAAACTGTTTTTAAAATAATTGTATTTATGATTACATATTTATTTTCTTGGAGAAATATTTCGCTGGAAGTTTATTGATCTGTTATTCAAATAGACTTTTGTTTATTTATACAAATGCCAAACATTTGACATCTAAGCCACTAGCTGTAGTCTTGCTTCCAAATATTTACAGCAGTAGAAGTAGAAGAGCTTAATGCAATGCATTCGTCAATATGTATAAGGTTCATATGTTGACTGGAGTTTAAAAAAATGTGGAGCAAACAGGAGAGTTTTTAACCCACATATGGCCATCCACAAAAATTTCATTTAAATTTTGTATTTTGCCACGTATAATTATATTCTTTAAAATTAAATAAAAAATTGTATACCTTACATTTCGACTAATATTAAATAAAATAATAATAAATAATAAATATTTATTCAAAGTTTTTAGAATTATATTTGGATAAATCAATTTTATAACTGAGCGTAAAAAGTTTTCAATTCGCTTTTAAATTTCTTGTGAAATGGCGAAAAGTAAAATTAACATTAACGGTTTCCAAACTAGGAATCGCTCTCACGGCCAAATTATTGGGACCATATTTTCCAGATTGCACTTACCCCTATATTTTGAGGATCAGAAATTTAAATCCGTTTAAGAAAAGGTCTGTTTATTCAGAGAAAGTACGTTTTTGTGTCAGATTTCATAACTTAAAATATGGTCAGCACTAATTAATTAGCATATTTGTGGTCACCCTCTTAAACTATTAAGATTGAGTCCTAAAACATGAAGATCCGATCATTAGATTTAAAGTTACTCAGAATGGTTCATTAATTTTTTTGCACACTGTACATATACACTTTTGTTACATGCCTTTTTAACTTTAAAAAAAAATTATGCTTTACTTCAAATCGAATTATAAACGTTTGTATTATTAATATATTATAGTAGGCAAAGCCACCGTGTGTCTGCAAAATTTATCCTAACAATAAGCTACTACCACTTTCTTCTTTCTTGCGAACAGTAACTGTCCTTTTAAGAAGACTCTAAGCATAAATGGGTTTAGATGAGCACAATGCGATGACTTCAGATTCAAATATAAATATTTAAATAGTTGATATATAATGTTGGCAGATATATCTAGATTCTGTAAAGCAAATCATTAAAAGTAGACGCTTGAGCTATTACCTTTTATTGTCTAAAAAAGGAACCGTACTTTGTAAAGGACGCTAGATACAAATGGGTTAACCAATTTTAAAAAGATGGGTGTTTAAGCAATAGCACCCAGATAAAAGTAAAAATAACGCCACTGCTTTAAAACAAAGGAAACGGCTATGAACTTGTGAGGCACTCCCAAGTCTTTCCATTAACTTTATAGGTAGTACTTTATACTTTACTTTATAGGTGGTATTTTATACTTTACTTTATAGGTAGTACTTTATACTTTAATTTATAGGTAATACTTAAATAGGTAGGAGGTGATCCTCCTCTTGAATTCTATTGAAATCAGGAGTTTTGCAATTATTCAATTAAAATAGTAGCTTTTTAAATATCAACCAAATTAAAATATTATAGCTATATATTAATGTTTAATTTCAGGGAAAAATATCTGGCATCAAAAAAATTAAGGAATATGAAGCGTAGGTAGAAATGCAACATTTTCCACGCTTTGCGAGGGAAACTAAATTTGAAAATTTCGTCAACAGTCGGTGCAGCTAACCAAAAAAAATAATAAAATATTGTTTTTAAAATGTAACAGCGTTGTTTTCAATGTGACAACGTGGTGTAATCTTAGAACAAATTTAACAGACATCCGAGCAAAATTATCAGTTAAAATGGTGGGATATACAACAGAAAACATTGCTTTAACGATTTTTTAATTCCAGCATCACCATCAGTTGACAAACATTATAATCAATTAAAAAACTTTCAAATTCGGTTTATTGGTCAGTTCCCGTAACACCAAAAATAACTCGACACGGAAACAATTAGAGCAATGATGGAAGTTGTTTTAAAAGTTGTAGCTTGGGCAAGGTTTGAAGTTTGTCCCCTCTTTAAAAAGCACAACTTTTAAAAAGGACTTCCAGCATTTCCTTAATTATTTCTGTATTCAACTACTAAGGAATATGCCAATTAAATACTCGTAAAACCTAAGCAGGGGGCAACAAACTCTGAATTTCCATCTCTTTTCATTTTCTTTCATCGAGTTTTCAATTCTTCAGTCATTTAAAACTTTGAAAGCAAATATTTACGAAACTTTAAAAAATAATCCTGATAGCGATTTTATATTCTTTGCACTTCATCGTACTCAAAAAATATCCTTTCGACAAAATTATATATTAACATTAATCTCTTCTAACAGATAAACTTTTCATAGAAAAATTATTTTTCGATACCAAACAAGAACTTTTTTTATTACATTAATATTAATAACTTTTAATATAAAAACTTTTCTGAGAAAAATTCTTTTTCGCTAGGAAACAAAATCTTTTTTTTATGACACTAATATCAATCCCTTTTATCACAAGCTTTTCTGGGGGAAATTCTTTTTTTTTTATATCACTAATATTAATTCCTTGTAACACATAAACTTTTCTGGGAAAAATTCGTTTTCGCTACAAAACAAAATATTTTTTCTTTCTGTATAGCTACTCAAACACCACTAAATGTAATTAAGAAACATAATTTATATTTTGATTTGAACGAAAAATTATTTTCTTACTGTGACTTCCAAATAAAAAGTGTTGTTATGTCTAGACAATTCCTTCATTCCTGGCAATGAAGTGTTAACAACTCCCCCTAATTAGAATTTAATTAATACTGTGCTTTTCTGAAATTTTGACGAAAACTCGCATAATTGAAATGCATCTCATTAATGTGTAGATGAAGAGAAAAGGTCAAACACACTCTGCGCTTTGAGAAATTAAAGGCAATGTATATAATATTTGCATTCAGAATTTATCAGCGGAAGTTATAAACATTTGAAGAAAATTGCTCTTTGAATCGACATTATAATTAATATAATCATTTCCTTAAAGTAGCTTAAATATTAAAATATTAGTATTATTATCTCGATTTACTGGTTGATAAAATTTATAACTTTAAAAATAAGCGATTTTTATTGTGTGGTAAAAAAAAATTTTTATTAGAATCTGTAGTATATTGTATTGTTGTACACAGAAGTTAGGAATCACTAAAGCGATCGCTTCGGAACGGTATAGATAAAAAACAGAAGACTAACAGCCGATAGCTGAAAAACTCAATTAGTGTTTGCGCCTCTGCATTGCTGTAAAACGTGGTCACTTAAAAACCAATTAAATTTATTTATTAGTAAAACTCTATTCTCATTATTATTTATTAAATTTTATTAATTTATTTACTTAATAAAGTTATATTAAAAATTGCTTGTCCGGTTTTTTTTCTTTTTTTTTTCTGCATACTGCAATTTAAATATATGAAGAAAAAAATTATGTATTGATTGAATAAAAAATCTATTAATTAAAATTAGTGTAAGTTCTTTTAAGTATTTAAAGTAATAGTAGCGATTCCATTGCAAAGAAAGCCTTATTGCAGAAAAAAAAGTTATATTATAATCTTATTTCCTGAAAAAGTTAGCAAAATAAGAAAAACAAAATTTTTCACCTCAATTAAGTAAGGATTTGGGCCAATATAATAACATTATATTGCTATAATTATATTGCATAACATAATAAAATTATACAGCTTTGGATTTAGAGCTTTTTGATGTGATAGAAAACAACAGTATTTGTCATAGACCGGCATTGAAACGCAACTGCAAATCATTTATGAAAAATGTTGGAACTGAATCCTTTAATTTGTCAAGGCTGAGTAGCTATAAGTTATTATTAAGCAGTACTAAAATACTACCGATATAAAATGGAATAAGATAAGGAACACTCATAAAATATAATGAATATATGGCAGAGTGTTCTGTAATTACTACTCTTAATATATATTTTCAGAGTCCTTCTAAGAATCGAGTTCAAAAAGTATACAGTTTAGAGATCGCAAGCTAATACTTAAGTGAGAAAAAAACAATCTAAATCTATCAAATCGCAAGTGAAGATGACGGCATAAAAAATATTGAAACCAGTTTTTTTTGCCTGATGATACTCCGATGCATTTCTATAAATAGTCTTTCAATCTGTTCCAGTTTCCTTCCGTAATCGAACTGATTTTAATGTTTTCAGATCTACTTTCCTCAGTTGGACATTTTAGCATTATTGTTTTTCCCTCGCTTAAATATAAATTCAATGTATGTACTTTTCGATTTCCTTTTTTAACACGGATTCTAAAAGCACAGATTAAGGGTAGTAATTGCGGAGCACCCCTTATAAAGGGCTTTTTAATAGTAATTGAATGTCTCAGAAGAGAAATAGTGGGGATCAACATGAATGGAACGAATATACTTTTATCTGCTCTCTTCTTTTGTACTATTTGAGTTCATAATACTTCGTGTGGCAAAAATAAAATTTTTCAATTTTTTGAAGAAATCGTGGATTCCATCAAAGTAAAAGTAAGGATTTAAAAAGGTATTCTCAAAATATATTTTTATTTAATAGAGATGCTGACTTCTGCAATAAAACTTTTAAAACTACAGTTCATTTTAAAATGTCGTATTAAGTGAAAGCAGATAAAAACTTTTAAACATATTTCCCATTTAATAAATACTGAAATGAAATCTCAAATGCTTCGTAACTTAAAAGCAGTTTCTGTACTTTATTAAAACCAAATAAGCGTCTTGATGTACCTTACTTTGTTTTAGGAAATCAAAAAAAAGAGCATAATTTTTTTGAGAAAATATCAACTTCTTAATTCTTTTCACAGTCTTCATTTACCTGCATTTACTCCACTTATTTAGATTTTAACTCTTCTCTATTCACTCATTCATATTTTAAATCTTTTCTAATTGTCCATTACACACACTGATAAAATTACATTCTTGAAATGTATAAGTTCCCCCACTAAAGAAGAATCAAAAACCGTAAACAAAATGCATGTTTATTAAACAAGAAGCATGTTTTTGTGTCTGATTATTAGTCTAATTAATGTTTTTGTGCCTGATGCATGTTTTTGCTTCTGATTTTGAATTTCAATATGTTATATAATAACCAATTAAATCATAATGAAGCGAATAAGTTATATTTCGAATACACTGTGAAACATTCCGGATCAAATTCCGGCAAAATGTAACGGCACTCAGGGTCCATTACTCTCACTCTTAAAATTACATTCTTAAAATGTATGAGCTCCCCCACTGAAGAAAATCAAAAATTGTCAACAAAATGCACGTTTATTGAGGAGGAAACAAGTTTTTGTGTCTGATTACTATAGTCTAATGAATGTTTTTGTGTCTGATTAAATTAAGCCTTTCAATGTGTAATGTAATAACCAATTAAATCACAATGAAGCAAATAGGTTATAGTTTGAATTCACTGTGAAAAATTCCGGATCAAATTCTGGTAAAATGTATCGGTACTCAAGGTACTGGTACTTTTCACCTTAACAAGTCACGGAACAAAAATTTGATATACTGTAATTTTTACTGCAGCTTTAACAGTATTAATTACCGTAAAATCACTGAATCAATCTAATTATATAAATTGGATGAAAATTCCGGATCAAATTACAGTAAAATGTACCGGCACTCAGGGTACCGATACTTTTTACCCCAAAATCCATTTTTACTGGAACATGTTACGCAGCAAAAAATCTTATACACCGTAATTTTTACAGTACTAATTACCATAAAATCACTAAATCATGTTAATTAAGTAAACATTACTGTATAATTTACAGCATAATATTTTACGGTAAAAATGGATTTTTCAAATGATGCACCCAAAGTGCTGGTACTTTATAGATCCGGAATTTTTTGCAGTGTTGGTAATTGAAGGAAAATTGAAATTAAGTAATAAGTTTAAAATATAAAGATCTTCTTTGAAGTGTTCCTAAATTTTCTCTCACAAATGCTATTACCAATAAAATTTGTTCTCACTTAATTCAGTTGACATTCGAATATCGCATGTCATATTTGAATGCAAGGAATGACGCTTTTTGAAAGATTGGTTTTATTTTTATTAAAAGAAAGAATATTAGCCCCTTCCAACTTCGCCCTCTTTTTCTAAATGTATTGCTAATGAAAGCACGTGGTCACCACGCCTACTCGTGCATGTGTCTATTACCAGGGCTCTAGGGATATTCGTCAATCGATTATTTTTATTGTTCTTTACTATGGTGCGAATCGATTGTCTCTGTCGTTATTCCCATATGCGATGAAAGAAAAACAAACTTCTTTATTGGTTTTCTGAATTCCTTGACTTCAATTGATACTCCTACTAGTATTACCTGGCGACTTTCTCACTTGACTGAATCCACTTTCAAACATGTTGATCCAAAAAATACAACAGAATGGCAACAAACTGTTTATATGAATCATTTAAGACTAATTTTTTTCTTTTGAGAAATGTTTTATTAGAGCAGATGGAAATTTTCCCGAAGTAAATAGTTAATTTATTAAGTGCAAATCGATTGCTTGTGTTTCATTTCAACTTTTGAGAAGCCATTTAAGGCCATAACAATTAATTCGAAAATATATTTCAATAATAAATTTTCGGTACCTATAAAAAAACAAAAAAATTTCAATATTGACCAAAGTTTTTCCGAATTTTGTCCGTGCTATTAATTATTTTTTATCAAATATTACAGAAATTACAGTATTTCTTTTGAGTAACCGCTTTTAATGTCCCGTTTAAAAAATATTCAATCTGAAGAATTAGAGCCGCAATGACTCAGGATATAAAGCGTTCGCCTTCCAATGAGGTAAACCGGGTTCGAATCCCACCAATGGCTGGTCGATACGAATCGGCATCCGGCTTGCACCGACCACATTGTTGACTGGAAATATCCTCAGTTGTAGACGAATCATGGGCTAGAGTCCCTTTGCCGTCAGGCTAACCGAGGGAGGTTCTCGTGGTTTTCCTCTCCGTGTAACGCAAATGCGGGTTAGTTCCATCAAAAAGTCGGCAAACTTCTTCCAATACCTGATTCAGGAGTTCCCTTGTCTTCTGGATTGGATTTAAAATTACAAGGCTGTGGATTTGAACATTAGTAGTCGTGAACCCAAAAACTGGGTCGGCTGTTCAACGACGGTTATTAAATTAAATAAAATCTGAAGAATTGAAACAATATATTGGTAGGCTTTTTTATTTAGAAAACGTGTTCCCCAAATAAAATATATCAAAATAGCAACAAATTATTTACTTGAATCATTTAAAACTAATTCCTCGATTTCAATAGATACTCCTACTTGTACTACCTGATGACTTTCTCACTTTACTGAACCCAATTTCAAACATGTTGCTCAAAACAATGCATCAAAATAGGGATAAACTGTTTTTTATGAATCATTATCGACTCTTTTTTTTTCCTTTGGGAAATGCTTCATTTGAGCAGATGGGAATTCTCCCGACAACTAAATAGTTAATTTATAAAGTGCAAATCGATTGTCATTTTATTTTTGAGAAACCATTTAACACCTTAACTGTTAGTTCAAAAATATATAAATATTTTATGGCGCCTGGCTCGTCGCGCGCCCAAACAAGGAGCACTGAAGTTAGTCTTGACTTAGGGATTACTTCGGACAAAAAGTTACTAAGTCAAATATTTTGTTTAAATAAATTTAAAAATATAAAAAAATTTAAAAAGTTTAAGAAATGTTGTAATAAAAAATGTAAAACTTGTCCTTTGGCTGATAGTTCTCAGATTGACAGTCATTCTAATGTATTTTTTTGTAAAAGTATTAATATTATTTATTTAATTCAGTGCAATTGTTGTAATTTGTGTTATGTTGGTCAGACAGGTCTTGAATTTCATAAGCGGATTAATTCCCACAGATCAGCTATAAAAAATTTTAATAATAGTAATTGTTCCTCGGATTATGAAATTTTACATTTTCAATTTCATGATTTTAATAATGTTACTCTTTTTATTTTGGATTTTATGGAAAATTTAGATAAAAGACTTGATTTAGAAAATATTTACATTGGTAGTCTTAAAACTCTTTTTCCTTATGGATTAAATAGTAAATTTAATGGGGAAGGTACTGTTAATACTGAAGATTTTTGTATTTATAATAAATTAAAAGTTTTTGATTTTCCTGGTGTTTGTGATTCAAAATTTAGAAGTAAAAGGGGAGGTGGAAAAGGTAAAGGTAAATTTATTGAGTTTGATGAGTTTTCGAATTTTTGTAACTTACCTGTTAATTTGAATAATATTTTCACTATTAGGAAATATATTTTTGGTTTTAAAAATAAAGTTTTAAAAAATTTCCTTATTAAATTTGGTTCTAAAATTAAATTTGATACTGAACTTGTTAAATTTATAGTTTTGGATTTTATTAAATCAAAAATTGGTGTTAATAAAACTGATTTGCTTTTTAATAATGTTTCTAAAGTTGAAAGGGTTTTTTGTACGATTAATTTTCATGATAAGAATTTTGAAAATGCTAAGTTACCACAGATTATTCATGGTCTTTCTGATTTCTTTCCTTTAGAACAAATTAGGGTTTCTGCTGCTTTTAAATATTCTTCTACACTTAGGAAAAAGGTGTGTAATTATAATTTTTTAAGTCGAAATCTTAATTGTATTTCTAAATTTGATTGTTATTGTAATGAGGAGGGTTTTTCAAAATTTATTGATAATGATTATGGACATGTTATTACCGGAAATTTGGAAATTGTGGGTGATCAAGATTTAATCAGCATTTTAAGTAAGGCTTCTAAATTTAGAACCAGAGTTAAAATGAAAAAAGAAGATTTTATTTTATCCATTAAAAAAGATCTAGATTTTTTTATTGCAAAAATTTCCAGAAAATATCATTGGCCTGTTGAAGGTTTTTCTGAGTGGAAAGCTAAAATTATTGAAAGGGTTAAATTTAATTTATTTAATACCAGTTTTAGTTCATTTCCTAAAGGTACTTTTATTGATTATGATTTATCTAGAAAAATTAAAAATCTTAAGGATAAATTCATTGTTACTGTTGTAGATAAAGCTTCAAATAATTTCTGTATTATGTGTAAATATTTTTTTAAAAAATTGATTATTGGGGAATATAATGCAAATAATACTTATTTAAAGTTAAAAGAAGATAAAAAAGTTATTGAAAAAAGAATTATTGCATTTAGTAAAAAATTAAAATTTAAATTAAATAGGATTACATTTCCATATTTATTTCCAATAGTTAAATTTCATAAAAATCCGATTAAATTTAGGTTTATAGCATGTGGTACTAATAGTTATAATTCTGATATTAGTAAAAGTTTTTTTTGTTTTTTAAAAATTATTTTGCTTAAAATTAAAAAAGAGAAAAATATTATTATTGAAAGTAATGTTGAAGTTTTGGATTTTATTAATAGTAATGATATTTCCAGCATTAACACTTTTGATTTTGAAAATTTGTATACCAGTATACCACATGAAAAAATTATTGAGATTTGTGAAGGTATTTATGACAAGTATTTATTTGATGAAAAAATTGATAGGTTTAACTGGTTAGATTTATGCAAGTTTAATCTTTTTGAGAATGTTCTTTTTAATGGTTTAGATTTTTATAAACAAATTATTGGAATTCCACAAGGTAATTCCTTTTCTGGGGCTTTTGCCAACATTTTTTTGCACTTTTTCGAGGCTAAATTTCTTGAACATAAAGTACTTAATGCTTTCCGATACATTGATGATTTGATTTTGTTTAATTGTGACGATTATAATTTTATTTATACTATTTATCCTGGTGATTTGGTCCTGAAAAAAACTAATGAAAATTGCTTTAATATTGAATATTTAGATTTTAAAATTGATATTGTTAACAATTTTATTAAAATTGGTGTGTTTGATAAAAGAAAAGCCTTTAATTTTAATGTTATTTTTTTCTGCAACTTTAAAACTAATTTGTGTAGTAAAATATTCAAAAATCTTGTTTTTTCGCAATTAGTTAGGATCAAGAAAATTTGCAATAATGTTGAAAGTTTTCGGGAAGCTGTGGATAATTTTTTAAATAATTTGAGTAAAAATGATTTTCCTTTTAATTTTTGTAATGTTAATTTTTTAATTAAAAAAATGATTGATGGTTTTTAAGTTTTTTTATATAATTTTTTCTTTTAACAGGGCGCAATTCTAGTCTTAACTGAGCAGCCCCAGTTAAGCATTCTATTAATTTATCTACGTATCTCCTTCTCCTGACCTTTTCCATTTCATTTTTAAACTTCTACTGCGCATTATTATAGGGGGCGCTGGTTTTTCAGTTTTTAGTGTTTTCTTTTCCTCCACTTGCTTTTGAAGTTGATTCTTGACCTGTGACTGTGAGTTTTTAATTTTCTGATGATTTTGATTGATTTTCTTTTCGTAATTTGTTTATTATTTTGAATGTATCTTGTTTTTCCTGGACCTCTATACAAAACCATCGGGGTACTGAGGGAGATATTTTAAGCTTTTGCTTCTCCCTCAAATAGAAATGGTTTTGTTTTTAATGGCTACCGAGGCCGGTACCCCCTGAAGACGTCGGCTTCGGTGGTCATATTTTTATTTTATTTCATTTGTTTCTTGTATTCAAAAATACATCGTCTGAATAATACGGAATAAAAATTTCAGAAAATTTCAAAAATTCCCCAATGTTTGAAATTGACCAAATTTTTTTCAAATTTTGTTCGTGCCATAAATATATGAATTTTAAAATTATATGAATCACTTAAGACTAATTTTCTTTTGGGAATTTTTTCATTAGAGCTGAGAATAAATAGTTAATTCATAAAGAGTAAATTGATTGCTCGAGTTTCATTCCATTTTTGAGAAGCCATTAAACATCATAGCGATTGATTCAAAAATACATCCAAATAATAAATTTCAGGCATCATTAAAAAACACATTAAAAACCACCAATGTTTGAAATTGATAGAGTTTTTCCTAATTTTGTCCGTGCTATAAATTTATGAATCATATAAGTTATACGAATCATTTAAGACTATTTTTTTCCCTTGGGAACTATTTTATGGGAGCAGATGGGAATTTTCCAGACAAGAAAATAGAAAATAATTTGTAAAGGGTAAATCGATTTGCTTTAGCTTCATTTCACTTTTTAGAAGCCATTTGACACCATAACAGTTAGTTCGAAAACATATCTGAATAATAAACTTTTGGTAACTTTAAAAAACTGATTAAAATTCACCAATGTTTGAAATTAACCATAGTTTTTCTGAGTTTAGTTTATGGTATTAATCATTTTATTGTCAAGTATTACAGAAAATATAGTGCTACTTTTATTTGAGCAGCTGCTTTAAATGTCTGATTTAAAAGGACTTTTAGTCTAAAAAAATGTTCCTCAACCAAAATATATCGAAATATCAACAAACTGTTTATATATTTACAGGGTGTCTTGGATTATTGGGACAAACTATAATGGAAGGTTAGGGACACTGCAAGGATTCAGATTTGCATAGCAATGTCTATGGTCAGAAACATCTTCATTCGCTGCTAGGTGGCGCTGTACACAAGATGGATTGGGCAGATTCCCTTGCCACCACTCTCTCCTCATTTAAGCTTCATGGATTTCTTTCGTTGGGGTGCACTGAAAAGTGCTGTGCACGTAATGCCTGTGGATTCTGAAATGGATCTGGTTGCAAGAATCGGCTGATCCAGCAGAATCCAGGTGTATTTGAGTGAGTCCACCAATCCATGGCCCTATGATGTAATACATGCATCGCTAGGAAGGGTCGTACCTTTGAACATCGTTTGTAACATTTTCTCATATCATCTTCCACAACACATGTAATGTCAGATGATCTCTGTCTTGTGTCTCTTTGTTTCTTGTAACTGCCATACTACTTTATTAAACCGTTTTCGACCATGGGTTGCAATGCAATTCTGAATCCTCGTGGTGTCCCCTACCTCCCCTTAAAATTGTTTCAAAAGTCCTGGGACTCCCTTTATGTATATCATTTAAATCTTTTTTTTTCGCCAGAGAAATATTTTATTAGAGTAGAGGGGAATGTTTACGAAAGGTAAATGCTTAATTTGTAAGATGTAAATCGATCAAACTGTTACTTTTTACTTTCAAGTAATAATTTTAAAGTATAACAATTACTTCAATGACTCGAAAATAAATTTCAGATTACTTTAAAATTTAATAAATTAAAACTACCATACATCTTTCAAAATGTACCAAATTTTGAAACTGACTAACATTTTTCTGATTTTAATTCGTGCTATGAATTATTTTCATAAATAAAAACATAGTGCAAAGAACTCTTTATATGAATCATTTAAGAATGTTATTTAAGTTTCGGAAATATTTTATTATAGAGGATGAAAATGCTCACTACAGGTAAACAGTAGTTAATTTATTAAAAGTAAATCGATTATTTGGGTTTCATTTCATTTCAAGAAGCCATTTAATACTGTAAAGATAAATTCGATAAAATAGATCAAATAAAGTTTTGGTGACTTTAAAAGCGATAAAATTACATTCCTACCTGCTGAAATAAATAATTCTCCAAAAGAAAAAAAACAATTAAAAAACTCATATAGAAAGTATACTATTATTAGGTGAAAGCAGTAAATAAATGGTTTTTCTCACAGTTAACAGTTTGAATACCATTTTACTTACATAATTATTTTACTGTTTTGTTTGAATATGGTAAAATAACAGTTAAATAAATTGTTATGTATCCATTTTTACCGAAAAATTTCTGACAATGCAATGGTATTGCTGTAGTAGTGTACTTCTGTGAACAGTGTCAGCTTAAAATATGTTTATAACAATTGTCTAGACCATTAACTGTGAAATAAGTCGATCATTCGAAGTTTTGTATCTGCATGCAATTTCAGATCCTATTCTGCCTATCACGCCTAAATCGAACCATATCTTTTGGGTGGGAATAGGTTAATCATTTGTACAGTACAGAATTTGGTGCCAAATGATTTTTTCTTATTTCCCTACCCAAAGATTTTGCATCCTTAATTAATTTCTCAATTGCGATTTGACAGATTTTTTTGTTTTGTAACCTAATACTAATTTGTAACCCCCAGTGTCTTTTCGTTTTTTATAAAAATTCTAAAATTAAATATTAAGGGTAGACTGTATAGAACATTTTGCATAAATTTTTGATTACCTAGATCTTTTATTAGAAAATAAATATTTACATTTTTCAGAAACAAATATAATGTGAAATGCTATTAAAATTATACTATTTAATCACTGAGTATATATACAAAGAAAATGCCTAAAGATATTTTTCAAGAGTTTCTAATTTTGGAAATCTTTTAAAATATGTCATGAGTAACCTACTTTTCCTTAAAACAGCAAATAAATTTTGACATATTTGAGATTAATTCACAAGCACATGGAAAGTGCTTTAAGTAGAAATGATAATAACCTAACAAATTACTTCTCAACGGAACAAATGGCATGTATCTATCATACTTCATAAGAATGATGAAAGTACTTATTTTCTAATTAATAAAATGGACGCTTAAAGGGAAAGGATAAATCTTTGAGCTCTAGTTAGAAATACTTTACTATACATAGTAGTCTAAGTAATAAATCTTAATTCAAGAGTTCTTAGTGCTTTCAAGAATGGATATAATTAAGGATTCAATATTTTTGAATGCTGAATAGTTATTGCTACAATAGCTATATCGTTAACAGCAGTTTCACTTTAATTTTGCTGTAAAATATATACAGATTTTTTAATCATTACGTTATCTTTTGAATCTTTATCAAATGTTAAATTATAAAAATAAATGCATTGCAGGGTAAATAAATATTTGAATGAAAAAATAAGAACATCTGCATTATGGATGATCAATCACAGAATAAATAATATACTAATAACTACTTAATTTATTGGTGTAGTTTAGAAGATGTTCAATATGTTATGTAAGGTATATTTATGAAGATCCTTCAATAAGGTAAATAATAAAGTCATAATCACAATTTTAAACTTAATATACTATCTTATTACGTTACTTGCTTATAACGTTGCTGTCTTATTACGTTAGTCTTATTTAAATAGAGTAAAGATAATAAAAATAGTACAAATAGGGTAAATATTTTTTTTAAAATATAACCACCAATAAATTTCTATTTTCCATGTAAATGAAAATCATTAAAATCAATGAACAGTTCTTAATTTTGCACATTTTAGAAGTCCGAGTAATTCACTATTGGAGCAACTTTTCAATTATTTAAAAATTAGCTCACAAACCAGTTCTATTTTCACAAAACAATCATTTTACTTCATTTTGTCATGGGAAACGTGAACTAAAGATAATTAAAATTTAATATAACAGTCATAAATAGCTGTTACAAATTCACAGCAATTATAAAAGTAGCATACTATTCTTAAAAATGCGTTTTTAATATGAAGAAAGAGTCTTCAAAGAACGGTCTTTAAAATAAGTCCCGTAATTATTGTATTTTTAATCACAATATTTGTTTTCTTTTCATTATTCGTGTGAGAATGAAGATAAAGCTCACTTACACGGCAATCTTATTTTACAATTCACGGGCAATTTAGGCATCTAATTTTGATACTTACCCTAGGTATGGATATTAACAACATTTAAAAAAGCTTTTTTTTTTAAATTTAGTTTAACCTAAACTTTACAGTTAGTTTTAAAATTATGAAAGAAATATTTTTTTTAATTTCCTAATGGAATTATTTTTAATTTCTTTTTCTCTTTTCCTATAAGCTTTTCCGTATGGATAGATTTTAAAGTTTTGATATTATTTTTTTGAATTTATATTTAAATAATTAATTTCCTTCTTGCGAAAAATTTTCTTAATAATTTTCTTGATGGGCCATATTTTTTTCCATAAAGATAAGTTTGAAATTCTTAAAGTTTTGAAATATCTATCCACCCTATTACATAGCATTCATTGCCTTTGATAAAATACAATAAATTGCATGGTCGATGATGTAAATCTTAGTTTTTTAACTAACATTAAAGCAAACTTTTTCAGAATTAGCATTCTCTTTTAACACATTCGAATTTAGAGCCCTCAAAATGTGGAGTAGATGTGATTTAGGAATGTAGTTTGAAAACGTGGATCAAAGGGCATTGTATTCAAACGAAAGATGGAAAGTTGAAATTCTTACTGTATTCTGATTGTTTTTTATGTCTATATACACAACTAATAACGTAAATCCCAAGACACTCATTTAATTCTCCTCTGCATTTTAAAATAGTTTTAAAAATACATTGCTTAAGAAACAAAAACTGAAAATTTTTTCTTTAAAATTTAAGCAAAAATAAATTAGAAAAAATTTAAATAATTGTTTCTTAATAATTGATCAAGTCCTTTAATGCTTGATATTTAAGAGAATTTGTTTTCAAAGTATTTTGCGTACGTTTTTAAAACCTTAATATTCTTATTTATTTACTTATTTTTTCATTTTTTATTCATTTTTCATTTATTTCATTATTTTTTTATTTATTTTCATACTGATTTTTCAGAAAAATTGAATTTAAAAATAGATTTTTTCACATCCTGCAAGATTGCAATCTTTCCAAATACAAAACTTAATGTTTCAGGAAGTTTTGAAAAAATTATGCTTTGAAATTTTAATTTCGGTAGACCTTTTCAACCATTTATTTACATATTAAAAATTTAGGTGCGCGAACTTTTATGAAATATTTAAATTAGTCAAACTAAAATGAGACTTTTTGAGTTGTAATAGAGTACTAAACTCATATTTTACTTACAGAATGATAATAAAGTTGAAAATAATGCAAAAATTTCTTATTTACGCTAACCTTAAAGAAATAACTTGCAATATTAGCCTTATTTCGATAGCTAATAACGTGAGTCAAAACCCTTTGCACCTAATTGTTAAATTACTTTCCTAATTGCTATTTTATCCTTATTTAAGAAATGATAAAGTGCGTAACTTAGTTACGAAAAATAATTTTAATTTTGCAATCAAATTACGAAAGTTGAATTATTGAATTAAACTATCACAATTTACCAATTTACAACCAAATACAACCAATTTATTTAATTACTTGATTAAAAATTTCGTTCACATCAAAAATATACAAATAGGAAATAACAGTCGACATGTTTCAAGCGCTCAAATGCAGGTGCCTATTTTCAAGACTTGTCGGACTAGAATACGAAGAAGCAAAAGTGATTTGAAATATAAAACGCAACGAAATAAACAAAACAAAAACGTATTTGAAACGAAGCTTTCGTAAATAAAACGAAACTTTACGTTTCGTATTTCAAATCACTTTTGTTTCTTCGCATTCACGAGTGGCAAGTCTTAAAAATGGGCGGCATCTGTTTTTGAGCGCTTGAAACGTGCCGACTATTAACTCCAAATTGTATATTTTTGAAGTGAAGGAAGTTTTTTCATAGAGTAATATTTTACCACTTCAAATTCTAGGGATCATTTATTCAATTCCTTTCATATTTACTATTTAAGCAATATAGCATGTGTGAGATTAGCAAGTGCCTAAAACATAAAAAGGATTTTAATGATGTCAAGAGCATGACAAACTCATTCGTTACAAGCAGAACTTTATCTTAAGTGGGAAAAAATGATTATGTATTTCATTTATTCTGATCTAAATCTTAACGATATATCTCAATTGATCAAAATAAAAAAAGTATATATTATAGGCATTTAAATTACATAGTATTTCGTAAATTAATTGAGCAGCAATTGAAAATCAGAGGTTGTGGAAAATCAATGCGGCATTTGAAAATTTTTTATTTATGTTAACCTAAAAGAAACGCATTTTTAGCCTTATTTTGACAACTGATAACGTAAGTCAAAACTATTTGAACCTAACTGTTAAATTACTTACCTAGTTGTTAATTTAATCGTTTTTTAAGGAATTATAAATTGATAAAAACTAAATTGAGTGACTTAGTAAAAAAAAATAATTCTATTACCAAAATACGAAATCTGAATTATTCGATTAAACTATTACTAACTGCACAACCAATTCATTTCATATTTTAACAATACATATATATAAGAGATTGGAATATGCCAAAACATGAAAAGGATATTATGATGTCAAGAGCATGAAAAGCTCAATCTCAAATGCATAACTTTTTTATAAGTTGAAAAAAATGATCACGTACTTTATTTACTCAGATCAAAATCTTAACGATATACCTCAACTGATCTAAATAAAAATATATATCTTATAGACTAAATAAAAATATATATTAAGTAACATAGTATTTCTTAAATTTTCTGAGCAGCAGTTGAAAATCAGTAGTTGTGGAAAATCAACGGGAACATTCATGCTGTGAAGGCTGTCAGAAACAGCATGCCATCATTCGATGAAGCTTTTAACTCGGCTGGATGCATTAGAAATATTCACCTCATGGAACAAAAACTGCTTCGATTATTACATTTTTTATTAATATATTGATTTAAAACTGAAAAAAGAACTTATATAGAAGAAGCAATAAAAAAAATAGTATTGATTGGACGTTACGTTTTTGTATATTACTACATAATTTTGTTTTAGAAACGTTGAAGAAAATAACTTTCATTTTAATTGGTGTTTATTTATTTAATGTGTTTATTTATTTAATGTATTTATTTGTATTTATTTAATGTATTAATTTAATTTATTTAATACATTTATTTGTACTTATTTAATATATTTATGATACTAAGAAGAAAAAAATATATGGTCAAAACTACCAGAATATGGTAAAATTTGTCGTGTTTCTGGTTCTAAGGGTTTACCAAAAGGCTCAGTAATTTTTACCAAAGAGCTTTGATAATTATTTTGGTACAATTAACAATAAAATATGGTTTTATAATATGTGATACATTTTGGTAAATGTGGTTAAATTTAGTATGATTCCTTAGTAAATGGCATAAAAACCCTTTATTCGGTCAAATTTACTTTTACAGTTCTGTATTTCTTACTAAATGTGTGTTAATAAGAACTATAGTTTTGAAGACCAAAATTTCCCGTAAATCGCTACCATATGATTGGTTTAAATACTGTATATTTTGGGTTTATTTACCAGAATAATGTTTTTTTACCAGAAATGCAATTACAATATAGTAAAATTTTCTCCTTGTGTATTTATTTGTATTTATTTCATTTATATCATGTATTTATTTCATTTATGTAATATATTTATTTTTAATTGGACAATGTGTCTTTTTTTAGTTTAGAATAAATTGAAGGCAGCGTAATCTATCAATAATAGTTCTATAGTTATAATAATTTACTAAGGGCAATATAATAATTACAAGACGAAGCATTTTTGTTTATTACATAATCATTTTGCTTTATAAACGTCAGATTAAATCATTTTACTTTATTATTTATTTAGTATTAAATATTTTTTTCCTTTAGTTTGAAATAAATAATGCTATAGAAAAACTGAAAACGTGAGATTGTGTAATTTATTAAGTTATAAATGCGTTTGACTAAGAGAAATATTATACTTACTAGACGATACATTTTAGAATATTAAAACATAATTTTGTACTGAAAAAGAATAAAATAAATAATTTATTTTAGTTTGTATTCAATACGTTTTTTCTCAGTTTAGAATAAAAAAATGGCAATGAAAAAAATTAAAAACAGTGTTGGATTGAGTATTCTATCAGTTATGATTATAACATACAACACTGTTAGGACTAGTTTGTTACTAACTTGGTTCTTTTGCAAATGGAGGTTGATCCAGATTGACTTTTAAATGTGTTGTGGACAGACGAGTCCTATTTTGCACTAAGTGAAATACACACACGCACACTAAGTCAACATACACAGTAACCGCTTATGGGCAAGCAAAAATCCACACAGTATCGTTAAAAAGCCACTTTATTACGTGAAAGTGACAGTCAGACTAATTCATCATTTTTCTTTTGTTTTATGAGGAACTTTATGGTGACTCATTTCAGAAAGTTTTTGTCACAGGTAAGCCATATGAAGCTCTGTTAAAAATAAAGTCATTGCTTATTTGCAAGAAAGGCAAGCTCTAAATTCAATAAAATTAAAGCATGATTAGAGCACCTCCGCACAAAGCTACTCCTGCTAAGACACTTCTGAGGTCTACGCTTGGAGACAACCGTGTCCAAAGTCGATGTTTTCCGCGAGAATTGCCCCCAAGGTCTCCAGGTCTTACTCCTTTTTCGATGTATACATAACCGTCGTTGAACAGCCGACCTAATTTTATGGGTTTACGGCTACTAATGTTCAACTCTCTAGCCTTGTAATTTTGAACCCAATCCGGAAGACAAGGGAACTCCTGGATCGAGTAATGGGAGAAATTTACATTCGTGGAGGACTTTTTGATGGAGGTAGCCCGCATTTGCGTTACATGGAGAGGAAGACCACGAGAACCTCCCATGGTTAGCCTGACGGCAAGGAGACTCTTACCCATGATCCGTCTACCACTGAGGATATTTCATGTCAGCAATGTTGTCGGTGCAAGCCAGATCCGGAATTCGTATCGACTGGGATTCGAACCCGGTTCACCTCATTGGAAGGCGAACGCTCTATCCCCTGAGCCATCGCGGCTCAGACCTTACTCCCTGTGACTTTTGGTTGTGGGGTTTTTTAAAGTCATGTGCATGTAAAGCTAGGCCAACGTCTTTGGATCAGTTAAAAGTAGCTATACGCCACCATATTTCAGGTATATGCTCTGAAATGCTTTTTAACGCTAAGCACGCTGTCTTCAATCGTCTGACGGCTGAAATTCTCAATGATGGGGAGCATACTCAGTGAATAGCTATATTATTAGAACATTTTTATTGTTTAAAATTAATTGTCTAATATAATTTTATAAGTCCATTAATTCAACTGCAGCGCCATCTTTTAGTCAGAAATGCAATAACATATTAAAACTAATCTCATACTAATTTACTAAATCTAAATACACTAATCAAATATACTAAAACTAATATATGTTTCATAATTAAAGGAAATCCCTCGTGTTTCTGGGCATTTCTGTGCAAACCTCATCATTTTATTGTAAATAGTTTAACAATTATGAGGTTTTAAAAAGTAAACTGACTTTTGGATCACCCATTACATATGATGTTCTACTGAAACTGAGCATACTTCTTACTCTGTTAAGTTGTTTTTTCTGGTTTAGCATATCACAGTGAGCAGTTCCCCGCGTTATTTACGTATTCAATGAGCTGGACTTCACCTTTTAACATTCTTTGGCTTTAACCCTTTAAATTCAATAATATGACTGGTATAAAATGATTTTTAAGCTAAAATGTAAAAGAATGTTAGCAATTTTATAAAACACAAGGCAGAGGAATGCTGAAATCTGTTTTTAATACTATCCGGAAAGGAAGTATTTAGAAGTAAACAAAACATATATGTTTCATAATTAAAGGAAATCCCTCGTGTTTCTGGGCATTTCTGTGCAAACCGCATCATTTTATTGTAAATAGTTTAACAATTATGAGATTTTAAAAAGTAAACTGACTTTTGGATCACCCATTACATATGATGTTCTACTAAAACTGAGCATACTTCTTACTCTGTAAGTTGTTTTTTCTGGTTTAGCATATCACAGTGAGCAGTTCCCCGCGTTATTTACGTATTCAATGAGCTGGACTTCATCTTTTAACATTCTTTGACTTTAACCCTTTAAATTCAATATTATGACTAGTATAAAATGATTTTTAAGCTAAAATGTAAAAGAATGTTAGCAATTTTATAAAACACAAGGCAGAGGAATGCTGAAATCTGTTTTTAATACTATCCGGAAAGGAAATATTTAGAAGTAAACAAAACATATATGTTTCATAATTAAAGGAAATCCCTCGTGTTTCTGGGCATTTCTGTGCAAACCGCATCATTTTATTGTAAATAGTTTAACAATTATGAGGTTTTAAAAAGTAAACTGACTTTTGGATCACCCATTACATATGATGTTCTACTAAAACTGAGCATACTTCTTACTCTGTAAGTTGTTTTTTCTGGTTTAGCATATCACAGTGAGCAGTTCCCCGCGTTATTTACGTATTCAATGAGCTGGACTTCATCTTTTAACATTCATTGGCTTTAACCCTTTAAATTCAATATTATGACTAGTATAAAATGATTTTTAAGCTAAAATGTAAAAGAATGTTAGCAATTTTATAAAACACAAGGCAGAGGAATGCTGAAATCTGTTTTTAATACTATCCGGAAAGGAAATATTTAGAAGTAAACAAAACATTTGTTGAGACATCTTTTTTAAAAAAAGCTTTTACTTTGGATTAGATTTGAGATACAAATTTTATTTCATACAATTCTAAAACCAGTGGGAGGGAAAATAAAAAAAAAATTTCTTTTATACGTCCAAAAGTGCATTATTATTTCTATATTCCTATTTTTATTATTTACTTGTATTTCAATTTAATCAAATCTGCGTGGATTGAAAATTTAAGCGTAATTAAATCTTAAATTTATTTATTTATTTTGTATTTATTATTATCATTTAATTTGTATTAGCATTCTATTTACTATTATAAATATGCGTATAAATAATCAGAAAAATTACCTATATATATATTTATATTTATGTAAATGTATATTTATCTTTTCGAAAAGTTATTCTGAACTTCAGTACAAAATAAACAGTAAATAAAAAAATGCAAAACTACTATAACTATTTTTATAATAGCACAACAATAGTTAATGGACATATTTAGGACATATTTAAAACGCTAACACATTTAGTGTGGTAATTTGAAACTTCAATTGACAAAATTTTACTAGTTCTTAAATGTTATTTGCAGCAAATATTTTAAAACAGTATATTTTTGTCAAACATGTTACAATTTATCTATAAACTAGTTCATTATGTAGGCATTAGCTATTTGTCGCTGAAAAACTCTTAAATAAAACTTTTATGATGTCACTTTAGGGTTCCCCTCGTCAAACTTTCAATAAAATTTGTTTTGTTTTTTTTCTATTTTTCGTCAGTTAAATATGTAATTACTGCTTATTTTACATGGAACTATGTACATACAATTTAAATTTGATATTCATTGATGTATTTACATAATTACATTTGAACAGTACTTGAGGCGAAAATAAGGTTTTATTTGAATAATTGACACTATAAACTTAATATAAAAAACTACAGCTGCTTGTAATATAAGACAAAGAAACCAGTTGTGGACCAGCGACCAATTGGGGAACAAGTCATCGAACGTGTCCGTTACCAGACTCTTAAGCAAATTGCGCAAGCACAGGGTAAGTTTAATGCCATACATATGCACGCTTAATCTTTCGTAATTCAGCTAAAATGCATTAAATTTCGATTTTTCTGATAAATAATTAAGCTTTTTTTTTCAATCGGTATCGGTTTCCCCGTTCTCTGTGTCTATTTAGTGTTCAAAGCAACATCATGGTATTTTTCTTGAAACATTGAATATTAAAATTGAAGTGTTATATAAGTTCATTGAAGTCATTTTAACACATCAGTAAAAAGTTTTACAATAAATATCCTGATACAACAGTATTCAATAACTCAATGTTTCACTAGATCACGGCTTCAGAATAACTGAATCAGTAGATAACAAGAAAAAAAGTCTACCAAACCTCCATTTTGGACGAAGAGAAACTGAGAGTAGTCGAAGCAAGGTATTCACGTTCGCTGACAAAAATCACAAAAAAATGACAACAAGGTTTAAAAAAATGCAATTTCTGATTTGAACTGGAAGTATTGCCTTTTGAACACTTTGCAACATCCAAAGTTTGTCTTCCAAAATCTATTGAATCGAAAAAGCTTTGATATTGGCTGACATTTATTGCAAAGTCCAAAGATAGACTGAGAAAATCAAAGCCACTATTTCAACTAGTTTCTATGATACTTTATACTCATTTATATTTTTAAACGAAGCTGTGGTGGCTGAGGGGATAAACCAATGAGGCGAACCGGATTTGAATCCCAGCAAAGGCAGGTCAATACGAATTCCACACCCGGCTCGCACCGACCACAGTGCGAACGTAAAATATCCTCAGTGGTAGACGGATCATGGGTTAGAGTCTCCTTACCGTCAAACTAACCATGGGAAGATTTCATGGTTTTCCTCTCCATCTAACGCAAATGCTGGTGAGTTTCATTAAAAAGTTCTCCCAATACTTGATCCAAGAGTTCCCTTGTTTTCTGGATTGGGTTCAAAATCACAAGGCTACGGAGTGGGACATTAGTAGTCGTAAACCCAAAATTGGGTTTGCTGTTTAACGACGATTATAAAAGAAAAATTTTAAAAAAACTTTTTCAGTCTAGCTGTGGTGGCTCAGGTGATAGAACGCTCGCCTCCTAATGACGTGTCCGGGGTTCCAATCCCATCAACGGTCGGTCGATTCGAATTCCACCCCTGCCTCACACCGACCACTCTGATGACGTAAAATATCCTCAGTGGCAGACGGATCACGGGTTAGAGTCCCCTCGCAATCAAGCTAACCATCGGAGGTTTTCGTGGCTTTCTTCTCCATGTAACGAAAATGCGGGTTATTTCCTTCAAAAAGACCTCACGAAGACAAATTTTTCCCATGCTTGATCCAGGGATTCCATTGTCTTCTGGATTGAGTTCAAAATTACAAGGCTATAGAGCTGAACATTGGTAGTTGTAAACTCAAAATTGCGTCGACTGTTCAATGACGGTTATAAAATATAAAATAAAATATATTTTCAAGCAGGTATTTTTACAGATCTACATACTTAGACCCTCAGAGCTTCGTTTCAGTATTACACTGTGGTAGGAGTTTGAAGTAGAGTCAACGTGGGAATTGATAGAATTTCGCAATGAAATTAAATTGTTTACGCCTGAAATTCATTTTTAGTTATTTATAGTGGAGGAAAGCTGAAAGACTTGCTGATTTCAAAAGTATTTTAAGTATTATAAGTATTAAAATTTAATGCATAATTCCCGTTATAGTTAGTTGCAAAATTTCATATATTTATGTGTATTATTGACTCTAAACACAATTTACTCGAGACTATGTTTCTTTTACTTGCTGTACCTCTATCTAGTACAAGTTTCAGCAGATTTACTTCAAATGTTGGCACAATGTTCAAAATGAATATGGTTTTCGATGCGCGTAGGGATTTTTAATTGGGTTGACTGTTTTGAGTAATTCACGAAAATGTGACTTATTTTATAAATACTTTTTTCTTAATTTTTTTAACAGCACCTCTATTTTCATTAAAAAGTTTATTTTTAAATAACCTTACTTACAGCAAAAACTGCATTCAAGTAGTTTAAAAAAATAAAACGAAATCGCAAGCTTAGATGATTTTTTTTAACTTATGAATACAGTTATGGATAATTTAAAAAATAAGTTATTAGCAACGTATTGAGAAAGCACTATTTTTTACATTTTTGTATTTATAACATGATAACATGAAGATTAAAATATTTACATAAGGATAAAATAATGTATTAAATTAAATTATCATGATCGTTGCAAAATTCATCAAAAAAAAATTTTTACAGGATTCTATTTTGTTGTTCCTGCTAAGATCTTCAGGAGAAAAAAATACTTCAGAAAAACAAGGAAACTACAATGAATAACACTTCATGGAATAAACCCAATTGCTTAAAATGCAGCTTATGTCTTAAAATATATATCTTAATAATATCTATTGCAGAAACTCAGAATAGAAATGTAAATTTATGACATTGAGAACTATTGCGTGTTTTGAAAACATATTTATTGTATTAAATTTATTTCAAGAAATAATAGAAAATGAAATATATATGCTTTAATCTAAATTATAGCGATCAAAATTTTGAAAAGAAAAAAAAACGCATATGCACAAGTACATATTTACAAAAAGGATTAGATATACTGATTCAAATTTGGCAATCTTTCCTCGTATTTGGAACCCATGTCAAATGCATGGCATGACATCATATTTGGCTTTGATTCATAAAAATAATATCAATTGTTTTTATTACAAAAAACTGAATTTTATGAAATTTGTGTGGTAAAACTCGGCTTTAAAAGCTCAATAATGCGAAACTCTCTGAATAATGGAGTAAAAACTTATTTCGACAAAAATAAAACAAGTAACTTTCGTAAATCGTAATAAATTTTTTCCATAAAATTAATTTAAAATAACAAAAATATATATAATGTACTTTTGTATGAAGTTCTATAATCAGTGCTGTTATTAAACCTTTTTAAAATTTATTCAAAAGTTTTGTTAAAAATTATACATATTAGAAGCAGCAAGCTAATTTGTAAGGTTGGAAAAACAAAGAGAATTTTCAAAATTAGTCCATTACTTGTGAGAGACACAGAAATAAAAAAATAGCAAATTGATTTGATTACCTGACGAAACTTCGTGTTGTTTTTAATAACTGTCTTCCAATTCCTCAATGTTTCCTCCGGGAATAAAACTGGTTTTAACGTTCTTCGTTCCGTTTTCCTTAGTAACGACTACCTAGATTTCAATAGCGTTTTGGGTTTTTCATAGTTCAGTTATTAGTTTTTGACTCCTATTATATACACTATTTTTTATTTAATTTAGACAAGGTCTCTAAAAATATATATTAAGAACGGTCATAATAGAACACACTATATGCAGGGTATTTTATCAAGACCGAAAACATGGTACAGGAGGGTGGGAGTAATAAATAACAATACAGGTCTAATTGCATGAGAAAACGAACAACTATTATAAACAACTTCAATTTGTAATCTCTAATTAAATCTGTTTTAATGTTTATTGCATCTGCTGACCGCTATAGTAATTGGACAGATTTCGATGGCATTTTTGTTTATTCATTGGTCAAATATTAATTTGTGTATTTTTTTGTTTTCCTTTTTGATAGGGACTCAAAAAATACGTATTAAGGGCGATCTTTACAGAGCATCAAGTATGTTCTTGGAAAGCGCATAAATACAACTATTTTCATTTCTCAACAATTTTTAATATATAAATCTTTTCAAATCCATTTAAAGAGAATTATGAATTCTTAAGGGTTGCTCCAAGGAAATGGCAATAAATGCGAGAAATAAATTAATCAAACTTTTACTTGCGATAAACGAAATGTTATGCTTGAACCGAATTGATTGAGCTTAACCTTTGATGTTATATTTCCAACGTTTTGTTGAAGCTATTTATTTTATTTCAAAAGAGTATAGTTGAACTTGCAAAACTTTTACTTTAAACATAAATAAAAGAGCGTAAAAGTCTCCAAAAATCCAAAAATACATTTGAAACTGTGTGCAAGTTCATAAATTTTTCTATCCTTTATCTAAATGAAAATCTACTAGTTGAAAAAGAAACTCAGTTAAAATTACCGCACTGCATGGCAAAGAAATTTTTGGCAAAAAGCACTATAATTCAATTAATAAAACTAAAATATATGGTATTTAAGCCATTCATTTGTAAATTTTTCCGTTCCTATGATAACGGTTTACCGAAAATTGAGGTTTTAAGAATTATAGTTCTTATTACCACACATTACGAAACAAAATAAAAAATACAAAACTAAAAATTCAATTTAACCAAATGAATTATTTTTATGCCCAGATTTAAGCTATCATGATATAATTACTAAATTGTATGTATATATATATAATTTGATTCACCATCCACTAACGTAAAAGCAAACACTGTTATAAAATTATGTTATAAAATGTTTTCTATAAATTTTCATATTTGGTTTATTTAATGAAGAAATTTTAAAAGATAACTGGGCTGTAAGAAAGAGTTAAATAGATGAACGAAAGAGAAATAAAATTAAAAAATAGTTTATATGAAAAATAATTTTATATCCTGGAGGAATGAATTTTTGAAAAAAACTAGGCATTTTACGCTGTGAATTTTTACACCGGAAACAAATGCTTTGTTGCATTTATACAAATACTTGAACTTTCCTAATTCAGGTGCGAGCATTTCAGATCTGAAATTAGTTTAAAGCTACAGATTTCTTTAAAAGACATTTTAATCTATTTTTGTCGAAGTTTAAAAAGATCATATATAACAAGGGTTTCGTAAATGTTGCGACAAACTTTTAAGAGAATCAGGACATAACATTAGGATTAAAATTTCATACGAACCCATGCCCGTAAATGTCATTGTACGTGGCTAGGAGAGCTTTCCTCTTATGACCTGATCAGAAGTACGCACAAAAAAGCATTTCATAATAGGGAAGTGACCCTAGCGTCGTATGACGACATATAAGGACATAAATTCCAATACAATTTTAATCCTTACTACTCTAGAAGCTCGTTGCGACATTTATGTCACCCCCTGTAATATGTAACACTTTTAAACTTGCACATTTTGACGAAAATTAGGCAAAAGAAATATTATATAAAAAAACTTAGAAGGAGAAATTGATTGCAGACGTGAAATCAATGACGTGAAAATATCCAAACTCTGCTAAAAAAGTATCAAATAACAGGAAACAAAATAAAAGTTGTTCCCAGTATTATCAATCGTTTTTGATTATTGGTTTATGTAACAGGAAGATTAAGAAGATATGTAGAACTGTCAGCTGGATTAGTTTACGCAAACCCGCAAAATTTACGAGGTAAATCCGTAACATTAACGATTTTTCACCATACAAGAACAAGTTTTCTCCTTAAAAATTACTTAGTAAATCAGTAGTCACAGCATCTTTTTACAATGCAATTTTTCTCCGTAAAATCTAAAAACAAAATCCGTACTCAGAATATTTTTTACCATATAAAAAAAAAAGGTTTCTTAGTGAAAGAGTTTTTTCACTAAAAATTACGGACTAACGAACAAAAATCTTTTCTCACACTGTGGTCAGTGTAAACCGAGAGCAGAATTCATAATGACTAGTCTCCCAGTGATGAGCCATCGCTCTATTCATTGAGCCACAGTTCCATGCGATGAAACACCAAGCTCTAGCGTTTTATTGTGAAGAAAAATCTGAAATTATCTTTACATTGAATGTCTTACATAATGAAATCGCATTTAAGACTAAAAACGTTTAAACTATAGTAATCCACCTTGTTGTCATTTTCAACTTGACTTACTGAAACATATCAAAAGAAAGATAATAATCATGTTGCGTATCAATTGACCCTAAAGTCAAATGGCAGTTTTATTTATACGATGTTCGAAACCCTTAAATAATTGGTCAAAATTAAGAGCAAATGCAGAAAATATAAAAATATTTTGGGAAAAAGTAAAGGTAACGCGCGATAAGCAAAAAAAAAAAAAAACTAGAAAAGAAAAGGGCAAAAACTAGAATTTGAACTGGCGGTATTAATTCGTTTATGATGAGGGTGAAAATAGTGAAAAACCGTTTTCCCAACAAAACAGCAACAAAACCGTAAAATATGCGGAGAAAGACCGGAAAAATAGCGGGTATTTTTTTAACAGTGTGAAAGATAGAAAATTGAAGAAAAAAAATTCAAACTAATTATGATCGAAAAATTTAAACCTATATCCTCGTGTATTTTCTAAATACACAAGAAATAATTTTTTAAAAAAATAATGGCAACAAAAAACCTAATTTAAAAATCCGAAACAAAAGACCGAAGTTTGAAGAAAAAAGCTTTTTCCTCGAATGATGATCTTAGGCGCTAGATTAATCTATAAAAAATAATATTAATATGAATTTAAAAAACTGAGAACAAAAAATGACCCCTCAAAAACAGATCAACACCCTCTTACGCAAAATAAAACACGTAATATCTCAAATATACTGCAAAATGTTGTCTATCGATTTTGATTAGAGGTTTATCTCAACTGCTTTGCAAAACAACGATGTTAGAAATGATAGAAAGAAACACTTTAACCATTAATTTCGATTTTATATGGCTTATTGCGTGAGACCAGGTTGTTATAGTTTGAAGTGACCTACTTCAAAACATTGTCGATGTTGCAAAATGCACAATGATTGATCGAAACTCAGTAGAGATAAACACAGAAATTAGAAAAATACATTTAAAGTCGTCTTACTTCCATGTGAAAACAAATTCATACATTTTCAGTATCAGGTTGTATGGCATGATTAAAATAATACGAAAATGATAGCATTTTATCTGCTTTTACTTTGTTTTTTGCTCATTGCATTTATTTATTCCAATTTCTATTTTTTGTTCATTTATATCTTAGCGTTGTATTCACGAACGAAAAATCGATTGTTTGTTTTATTTTATACTGTTTTATAAAAACAAATGGAGAGAAAATGTGTTAAAAAAGCTCATATTGAATGAAAAGAAATTGCATACGAAATAGAATACAAATAAATTCGAAATTTAGGAATACATTTTTATTTTTTCGGATTTATAGCAGGTGATTAATATATTATTTTTTGGTAACAGTTTCAAACGTTTTCTATTGAAGGATTTCCTTAAACTTATCAGGAATTTGCTTGAGATAAAAAAAAGACGCAAATAAAAGAAAGAAATAAGCTTTAAAAAATAATTAATACGAAATAGAAGTATAAATAAATCAGAAAACTGCGATTCGTATTCTTGAGTATGAAAATAAGGAAGCAGCCGAAACCTGGAGTGCATAGTCCTAATAGTTTAGGCAGGGCAGCAATCAAAAGCTTGGAACTCTTTATGTTATTCAAAAAGGGTAGGGTATATTTTGTAATACTTTGAATAAAGCATAAATGAAAGTACAGAAATGGATATACTATAGTTTCGGTTCTATAAACGAGAACGTTTCTCGGTGTCTAAATGATGTTTGAAAATGAAGAAATAAACATGAAGACTATTTTAACCAATAGGGACAGAGGGACAAATCAAAACAAAATAATAAAAGAATTGTGTGAATAAAGAAACAAGTGTGTGGGGGTTGGGGGAACCCCAAGATGAAAAAGATTTTAATTGGAATATATTTCCAAAATTTGGAAACGATTGGATACTGGAAAGATCATTAACTAAATTTTTAGAAGTTTTCAAAACGTGGAATGATTCCCAGAAATCAAGTTCGGTAGAAGAAGAGCAGAGTTGAATAATTTTAACAGAAAAAAACTGAAACATGTGAGTGGAATTCCAACTATGTGGAGTGATAAAGATCGTATAATATCCTGATTTAGGGTGTAGATTCTATTGCTAATATTAATAGCTACGATATTATAAAATTTCGTCACCTGCTTCTTCCACTAAACTCTTGATTTAATAAAATGAATGATAACTAATATGTCTGGGTAGAATTCAATTCGAAATAAAGTTTGCAACGTAATCTATAATTTGAAAACTAATATAAGAATATAACACCATCTATTTAGAATTTTTGATAAATATATTTCTACCGAACTTAATATAAATCTTTAAGTCTTATTATAAATCTTTAATACTGATTTTTTACAATGTTTTTGTTCCATCTAAATTTTTCCCCTGCAATGGATCGGGCTCAACTTTATAAATACTTAAGACACTTTATCGTGTAATAAAGACAAACTGTAGAATTGAAAATCATTTAAGCTTAGTTTTGAAAATTATAGCAATTAATGCTTTCTTATTTGAGGCACTGACTTAATAAGCGGAACTGACTTAACTAACTTAATAAGCGGAAAAAATTATGGGAATTATCAGCAATATGATTCTAAAACTCTTTAAACTATTATCTTACGACAAAATAATTACGAAGCTTAAAAGTTAAACAAGCCAAGTAATTCTTTTTTCTTTTTTTATGAAGATTTAGATAATTGAATATTTTATTCTACATTATTAAATGCTTTGTTTAATGAATTTTAAAACGACTTTCTTACGTACTATTGTGATAAAAATCTTTAATCAAATAAATTACCATATAGTTGCTATAATATTCCTGATTTTTGCTTAGTTGGATTTAAAAAAATCCTAGTTTTGTAAAACGAATGCTTCTATCGAATAGAGTTAAGAGAAAAAAATCTTCTTTAATGTTCCTTAATTAACTCCCTTAACTACCATTAGAAAATTTATCAAAACAGAAATAGAAAAGGTATGTATATTAGGGGTCACTAATTAATATTTAATCTACATAAAACCGAAGCAATATCAAACTTTAATGATTCACAACAGAGGTGAAGGAACTGAAAGAGATAAAACGAAAAGATACAGGCAAATGATGATTATTTGAAACGACACCAAGTGTTATCACGTACACATACTGCTTTTGATGTTTTTCACCCCGCCTTCGTCACTAATAATTAGATAGCATTTTTTGCTTTTTCCCCGCCTAAACATTATTTTGAAGCCCTGATGTGAGAAGAAAATTTACAAGGGTTTTTTAATATATATATTAAGGACAGTGACCATTACAGAACACCCTGTATACTTATTTTTTGGTATCTAACAAAAGTAATTAGGAAAACTAAGAATACTTTTGAATATTTCAACCGAAATACGTGAAATATTCAAAATAATTATTATTTAATTACTTAAATTATTGATTTATTTCTAACTAATTAAATTATTAAATTACTTTTGGAAAAAAATATCTTTCAATAAAACAATTTTATATAAAACTAAGAAGAATACAATATAATGTTTTGTATATTTCAACCTAACTAATTGTAATAATTATGGTAAAATATGATACCTTTCGATCAAAAAAAAATCAAAAATTTAACAAAGAAGAACTATTATTAACGCAAGAAGAAGTACTGTAATGCATAAAAATATTGTAGAATTAATGTGTGGATTACTGAAAAAGATGTATTAATGTAGAGCATTACACCTTGCCATAAATTCAATTTGGAAGAATGCGAAGCAATGTTTTTGAACATTTCAACGTAATAGTATCTATTATAAGAAATTCGACCTTAAGATCAAATTCAAAACCATTAAAACTTTTCGAACTACTGCTTTTGAACATTTCATTTCAACCAAAGTAATTGCGATATTTATTGCTAAACATTGTATCCACAATAAAAATTCCTAAATTAAATAAGGAAGATTACAAACTAATGATCTTGGACGTTTCAACCATACTAATTGCGATATTTAATGTTAAATATTATATCAGTAAAAAAAACTTCTAAACTAAATTAGGAAGATTTCTAATTTATATTGTTGAACATTTTAACCATGCTAATTGTGATGTTTATTGCTAAACATTATATCAATAATAAAAATTCCTAAACTAAATTAAGAAGATTGTGAACTAATGCTCTCGAACATTTCAACCTATTAAATTGTGATAGATATTACAAAAAAAAGTAGCCTTTGCAATAAAAATCCAAAACTAAATAAGAAAATGACAAAATTATGCTTTTGAACATACCAAAGTTTTGAACATGCAAAGTAAACTAATTGTGATATTTCTTGTAAAGCATTAGACCTTGTAATAAAATTCGAAATCCAAATTATAAAAATATGAACTATTACTTATGAACATTTAGCCTAACTGTTAGTGATATTTACTGAATTTTTTTTCTGAAAGTTTTAACACACTTGTTGTTAGAATTAGAAAGGAAGTAAAACTAAAAATAAGTGAGGGTGCGGCGCATATATATCCTCAGAGACTCGTATTCCCACTTTACTTTATTGCATTTTGTTTTATGCTTTTTCTAGAGCAAAAGTGTGAAAGATCAGATACATATCCCATCATTAATCACTACATAAACTTCTTACACGTAGAATGACATTTGTCACAACACCATTTGGGATAGCGTTTCAGTCATGGTCGTTTTCTTTTACTATCAGTTTTATAAAAAATAAGAAATCATCGAATATCATAAATTGATTTCTATATCTGTCTATAGCAACATAAATTCGTTTTATATTATTTCTAAATTTAAATTATAAAAAAATATTAATAAAAATTTTCTGTATAGTGTTTAATTTATGCTGATATTATTTGCGTTTAATATTAAACAAAAATACTTTTTGTGATTAATTATATTAAGTATGGTATAATCTACACCCTTGTGCAAATTAATTGCAACAAACTTGCTTTTTCGTGTTTTTTAAAGAAGATGTTTTGGGGTTGTTTCGGTTACAATGGGGTTGGACCTTTGCAGCCTATTGACGGTATGATGCGTTCTGAGCAATACATTACTATTCTGGGTAAAAAAGTTGTTCCAGAGTTGAAGAAACGATACCCTGATGGAACAGGGATTTTTCAACAGGATTTAGCTCCTTGCCATACGTCCAAAATTTTCAAAAAATTCATGTCTGAGAATCAAATTGAGACATTGGAATGGCCAGGGAACTCTCCGGATATCAAACCAATTGAGAATCTCTGGGCCATATGCAGGAATCTCCTATTAAATATGGACTGTACAACAATGGAGAAGCTGATCACGGCGTTAATTCATGTGTGGTACAAGGACACAAATATTATAAATGACTGTAAAAAATTAGTGGAATCCATGCCGAATCGTGTCAAAATGTTAATAAAGTGTCGTGGAGATCATATTATGTACTAAAAATTTTTGAGTTTGTATAAATTTAAATAAAATAGCATTTTCTCTTAGTTTTCTGAATTTATTGAGTTTGTTTCAATTAATTTGCACAAGGGTGTACATTATTAAAACTCTTTCGGAAAAAAAGCTAAGTAACAATTTATTTAATTGTTATATTTCAATAAATTCAAGCAAAGCAGTCAAATAACCATAAATAAAATGGTATTTAAACTGTCAACTGCGAAAAGAAAAAAAACTTTATTAATTGCTTTCACCTAATACGATTAAACCAACAAATTTTATCGCACCAGCTAGGCGCACCTAATGAAGCCACTTAGTTTCTTTCAGATGGGTACATATTATAACCGAGAGAGCCAATTTGTCAATCTCATGACCTACAGGACGATGAATCGAGTCCACTCGACACCGCAACATTTCCTCCATTCCCTTCAACACATGAAAAGTTTTAAGTGTAATGCACTCCCTAATTTGTGATCCTGGACTATTAGAGTACGATACTCTTATTCACGCATAGATGGCAGCACCATAAAACTGTCTAACAGAAAAAGTCCAGCATTCTCCATCTCTTACGATGGGTGCAACAACCAGATAAACTAATAATTTGATTCATCCACAACCTATCTCCAATTCTAATTACCTAATGAAATTAGCTCCAATGTCTACTTACATTTTTTCAGTTTTGAAACCATTCTAGTTGTAAATCGGTAAAAAACATCAAGTTTTCTATAACCACATGCCCTTTTCCTTAAAATTTATGACTAATTAGAGGAACAGACCGCTGCCGATTATTTTAGTGTAAATTTAGAATGAAAATTCTAACAGTGTAATTTAAAGCAAAAGCAAATTACACCTTCATATTTTCCACATGAAATATGATCAATTTATTTTTTCAAATTAGTTACAAATAAATTACTTACAAGATAATACTAATAAACTATTACTAACTATAAAACTTACTCATGAAAAATCGATGTGTCTTATTTTATTAAAAAAAAATTTCATACGTTAAACTGAAGAAAAAAACGATTCTTTGTGTCAATGATTAAATAGATTGTATAATTTTCTAATCGTTTACGATTTGTAAACATTTAACATCTGCTTTTTAATAAAATAAATCACTTTAATAGTAATGTATGATTTGAGCAAATGATTTTATAAAAGGCAAATTTTTGAAATAGTTTTAGACTTGTAAGCATTTAAAGCATCTTTTGAATAAAATGAAACATTTTAAAAATAATAGATGATTCTAAAGAAATTTTTAAGCAAAAGTTTCCATAAAACAGCGAATTTTTAAAATATTTTAAGAATTAGAAACATTTAATTTCTGCTCTTCGTTAAAATAATTTTTTTTTGTAAGAAATTATTCGACTGCACTTTTCCCGAATAAATAATTTCATAAAAAGCCGATTTTTTAAAATCGTTTTCAGCTTGTAAACATTTAACTTCTTATTTTGAATAAAATAAGGCACTTTACCGGTAATAGGTGACATAGATGATTCGATGACAAAATTGTGTAAAATATTGCAGACAAAAGAGATAATTTTAAAATACTTGCCGAATAGTAAGCATTTGACTTCTACTCTGCGTTAAAATACTTTTTGGGTAATAAATAATTTGACAACAAATTTCTTGAACAACTAATTTTTAAAATCATTTTTGACTTAGTATATTCTTTACAATAGTATATTCTTTGCAATAAAATTTAATAAATTGTACAAAATTGCATAGATAATATTACAGAATTACATATTTAAAATATGAATGAAGAATCTTTCTGATGTACAACATACTTAAAAACAAATTAATATTCGGCACTGAAAACCGCTAGAGAAAAAATAGTAACCAATAGTAACCAACCGAATAGTAACCAAACAATTGAACAAGAAACATAAGTAGAATTTAACATAGAAAATTTTTAAATATGTAAAAAAAAATGTACTTTGCACTGTATTAAAGAATTATTAGTTTGTTTGTTTTTTTTAAATTTTTCTCCTAAATATTTATCAAAGAATATTCTCGCAATTTAAATGTTATTTTAATTTAAGCATGTTCTGATTTAAAAGCTTTTTTCATAAAAATCACAAAATCAGCATACAGATTTTTCAAGTAGCAAACTCTATGTGCTGAATAGTTCTCAATCTAAAATGGAATCATTCAATATGTTAGTTCATTAAAATATTTCGAAAACAGAAACTAATACAATTTTTGAGCTAATGATACTTTTAAAAAAAAAGTTAAAAAAAGTGTTTGTTCAAAAAAATATTCTGACTATTTCCTGAAATTCTAAAAATTATCGCAATTTTCTAGTTACTGTATGAGTTTGAACAAGAAAGTTCCAATTATTTTTTAAAAGATAAAAAAATGTCTGCTCGTATTGTTACCTTAACATCTAAGAAGTTATCTTGATTATTTATCATTTTAGCAAAAACATTTCACAATTTTAAAAATAAGCATATGCAATTTACTAATATTTTTGTATCGTTTGTTTAAGAGGAACTAACTAAATAATAATAAAATCTCATTATTTTTACTGAAAAAAGCATGCGTTTGATTACTATAATTAATTATTATTCAATAAAATAGAGAATGATTTATTCCTTTTTAAAATTCCAAATGATTTAGCTAAAATCAAATAAAATTTTCATGTCCTGACCAGATCTATTTAAAAAGTTGATTTTATTATCGCTTTATTTAAAAAATAGTACATTGTATAATGTATATATGTACTATTAGCATTATAAGTACATTGTTAGAATGTTTTAACTGGGTTAAACCATAATATCGTTCACGTTTACTGCAACCTTAACAGGGCGGCAAATAGAAACATGTTATCATGTAAGTATAATCCCTTATAATCTTGGCTAAAATACACTATTGTAAAACTTGAGCGAAAACAAGGTTTAATTTAAAACCGTATTATGGTTATAAAATAAGTTTGCACAATATTATAATTAAAAGCACTGATATTGCAGTTTTTACCTAGAACCGGTTTTTTGAAAGAGTTTAAGGACTAACACTAAAATAGTTATTTAACCGAGATAAATGCGTAGACAACTAATTACTAATATTGCATACTTCTTTAATTAATTTAAAACATAGAAAATTTTAAGGTTTTATAAAAAAAACGTAATACAGTTCTCAAAATAACTAGTAATTTGACATTAAAAATTCAGAAAAAAATATCAATAAATATATATAATTCATGTAAATAAATAACGATAAGTTTATCCGTTCTAAAATACTTTTAGCGTAAAAATTATTTTAAGGAAGTTGGTTTCCGCAAATACGCATATTGCCTTAATAAATACTAATTAAATATAAAATAATATTTTTAAATTGTATATTTTTAACTTGTATATTTTTATATTTCATTGACTTTTGTAAAAAAACATTTTAATATTTATTATAATTTTGAATGCGAAAATAAATTCAATTGGGATGAGCATATATTTTATAGGCCCTTTTCCTATTTTTTAAATTTAATTAAAGCTCTACGATATATACTTAATAATTCATTTTGACATGTATAAATTGAATAAAGAAATGTACTCGCTTCGAGATATTTCTTTTCCAACATAATTTTTTTCTTTCATAATTTCTTTCATTCCTTCTTCATTTTTTATTTTTATAAGTTTCATTTGTATCATTTTTAATAAGACATATTTTATTTTTAATCTTGTTGCTGTATTAGTCAGTTTCATATTAGTTTGATTCATTTTATATTACAGTTTTATTCTTATTTTTTGTTCTATTTTGATATCGCTGCTCTATTTCCATATCCTTATTAAGTATTTCATATTATTTATGCTTTTGCTCTATTTTTTCTTCTAAGAACATATTAAAATTTATTCTCGCTGTATGAAGTCAATGTAATACTTTTCATAAATATGCTCTGCTTCGTATTATTATTTTATTTTCAGCTGGTTTCAGACAAATAACAACAGAGGAGCGGTTGTAGTTGTTTACTTGCGTCGCACTACAGCTGCACAATGGGCTATAGGCGACAGTCGGGAAAATATCCCCGAGGATAATCGGAAGACAAGCTAGCACAGTTTTGATCCTCTGCGAGAGGATGGCTCTCCTGCTTTCATAGCCCAACGAGTTTACCATAAAATCCAGCACTTTACTGTAGAACAGTTTAACGAAGATCGATACCGCACTCCCTCGGTCCCTTCGTAACCTGATCAAAGTGATCCCCCACCTGCACACTGCCCACAGTCAGTGTTGCTTGACTTTGGTGTCCAACTAGGAATAGTGTCTTACTATCAATACACTAAGAAAAATTAACTTAACATAATAATGCTGAAAATTAGCAAAACTTTTTGGTTAATGAAAAATTGACTGAGTGGTTTCCCCTAACTCACTGCAGCGTGGAAGCAGCGAGTGAGAATCCCACAATGACCATGGATGTATCTTTGTGATGTCTTTCTGCAACTTGTGCTATCTTTACTTCAGACCCGTGATGACTCAGATAGAGCATTCGTCTCCCGAGGAGGTGAACCGGGTTCGGATTCCAGCCATGGCTGGTCGATACGAATTCTGCACTCGGCTCACACCATCCACAGTGCTGATGTAAAACATTCTCAGATGTTCGAATCCCCTTGCTGTCGGGCAAACAGTGGGAGGTTTTCGTGGTTTTCCCCTTCATGTAAGCGCAAATACTGGTTAATTCCATCAAAAAGTCCTCCATGAAGACAAAACTTCCCCCAATACTTAATCCTGGAGTTTCCTTGTTTTCTGGATTGGGTTCCAAATTACAAGACTACGGAGTACATTGGTAGTCGAAAAGTCAAAATTGGGTCAGATGTTCAACGACGGTCATGAAATTATAAAATATCCTTACTTCTACTTAAAGGGGACATATAAGCCACTCTCTGTAATAAGTACACAAACCAGCTTACTTAAGTGAGCAATAAATAATATAAATAGCCTATACTTTCACCATTTTCTAAGCCGCGTAAACCAACACTGCGAAGGTTAGGACTCTAAAAAGCAAAATCCTCCGAATTCATCTAGTTTTTTAGTCATTCAAATTTTCCCATTTTATTCTTGGGGATACAAAAAGTCATTCAAATTTTCCCATTTTATTCTTGGGGATACAAAAAGATAACAGTCCTTTTATCTAATTATGACATTTTTACTCTTAACTGTTTCTTAATATTGTTTGAAGATGTACAAGTTTCTGGAATTTCAAGCAGCAATTGCACAAAACACACAAACATCTTATTGCCTATGCACTATAAAAAATAATTTATGTGAAAATACGAACCAACTCCGGCAGACAAAGTCCAGAAAAAATATTTAAACACTAAATTACGCATCACCTATAATTC